>NC_067199.1:32353606-32665959 GCF_000699445.3 Schistosoma haematobium | reverse complement strand
TGTACTGGTAAACTTGGGTGGTCTGATACTACCTGGAATGGAAGTTCATGCTAACAACACCATTAAATATAAACAGTTCAACAGATTCACTCGAACAAGGTAAAATGGAAAACAATACATACCACGTGCTTGTCTTTGTATAGAACATTTAAGAAATAAACGAAAACATCGTTCCAAATGACGTTGTTGGATAAAATTATCTAAATTAGTCAGCCAAAGTTGTGCACGAGACTGGGGAAAAAACACAATGAAAAAGCCTCAGTCAGACACAATCGATACTGTCATTCATAAAATTTAAGAACAGGACAGTATGACAGAATAACAGCTATTCTTCTAGAAAAAAAACGAAATAAATTTCTCACTTTGATAGATTCATCGGTGTCTTTGTTGAGCATACACAGAATAAACCTGAAAACAATATTAAATATTATGATGTTACAAAATCCTTGAAAATATCATAGCTAATTGGAATATAAGAATACAATTTAACGAACAGAAACTAAAGATGAAGCGAACTCTTTGAATAACTGATGGAAAAAAGTGTTGAATTCTTTTTTTAAAAAGTTTCCTATGAGTAGTACAACATTTTCAGAGTACCCAAATGTACCCAAAGTAATGTATATAATTAACGAAACCATCCGCCAATTCCCCTACTTTCAATTATAAGTATTGCAATCCCACATTTTAGTTATATAAGAAACACTTAGTATAGTTAAGTACATTGTAGAGACTAACTTAATATCAAGAGGCTTTTCATAAAAGACTGATATTAGCTACAAAGTCGTTTAAATCCATCGAGTAATAGACAGTTACTGGTAACATGTATTAAGTTGAACTTCTTTAATAATTAGCATCCAAAGTCCTCAATCGTGACCAAGCCAAGAACCGATAAGTTCTTCTATTAAACCTTGTTAGTTATGTAAGTAGTTAGATAGAACCAATAACATTGATAAATATATATTATTCTACTTGATCTGTTTTTTTTAATCTCCAATGGTTCTCTTTTACTCTCGAAAATTATTTCGTCCTTTTTAGTATATTTGTTCCCGTTACAGAATGCCATATTTTGTGTAAGATAAGAAATTTTACACGTCACTGTAGCTACCTTGTTTAAATTAGATTTAAGTTCACCATCAGCTAACCAACTGACTTCGCCAATCTAACCAACAAGCAACAGACCTTATTGTAAACAATAGATCAATCAATTATTAAGTCGAATACTATAATAAACACTTATGACTAACTACTGAAGGGGACATTTTTCAGAATCAGTTGTAATGATAACGAGGAAGCTCATTAGAACAGTTTTTTTACGTTAAAGGTCATGGTAACAATTAAAACTACACCTGTAAATTTGAAGCGTTGTAAGTGGCTTATTCAACCAACTATGAGGAAACGAAGAATCAGTGAGACAAGACTGGTGAAAATCAATTTTCTCCAAACATATCTGTCGTAAATCTGTTGTATCGCTAGATAAATTATCAGCTTTGTCGTTTGATAAATGCCATCTTTGTAGTAACTCTTGTAAACAATCAACTTTGCGATTTAAAGGTAATTCAGGGTTAAATATAATTTCTTGTAAACTATCATTTGACCAAAACGATAAAAAATGGACCTAAAATTGAATGAGAGATAAGTTAAGGCTGATAATTGATAAAAATTATGAAGAATAATGTAGCTAGAGATAAACTGGATCTACAAAGTATATTAATTGACTAGTGTAATCCAACATGAAAATATTACACTAATATTTACAAACGTTTACTTTCCTACACAACTTTTCTAATAGAAAGAAAAACAAATGTAATTAGAAGAAAAGAAGTCACAATAGTTCATAATCAAGTCCTTATTAGCACTACTACTCATCAGTAATAAGAATTACAACCTATTCAAGGTGAAATTCATAAAACACATATTGATACCCAATAAAAACATAAACATATGTACACATTCATAAAGAATCACTAACTCTAGGTGAAAGTAGAGCACTGCGTCGTGCACGATTATTATCTAAATAATTGCATGGTCTGTAAAGAAAAAGAAAAATAAGATATAACTAATTTAAACTCATTAAATTACACTGTCCACAGAGTTAAGTGGTTTGAATAGCTTTTATTTTAATATGTGAGTGCGTATACAACATTGTCAATAAAATCAATCACTATGTCATCTCCGACCTTTAATTATCTATCTTCATCATATGGAAATAATTCATAAGGTTTACAAGTATCAGAGTGATAATTGTTTTACTCGCCTTTCGTGATAATGAATACCAATACAATGTACGCCTAATTGGTAACCTATAACACAAAATTTATTTGGTTACTACTGCGTTGTAAACACTAGTAATGACTAAATACGAAAAAGAATACTATCAAATATCAAATGACAAAAAGATGGTGAAATAATTAAATACAACATACTTTTCAAGAAAACATATATAAACCCCATTCGTTGAAACTGATAATCCATGAAATTCCCAATGGATTACATCAGATTTATCGTAATTAGAACTACACCAAACAACTTGCCAATTCAACTTACCTACAATAATAATAATATAGACAAGGAAATTGTTATATACATGAAAACTACAAGAATACGATATACAGTATACCCCATAAGTTGGTCGAACGGAAACTCAATGGTTAAGAGGCTCGGCGTAGAGACACTACAAGGGCTGTATGAACCCCCACTCCACCTAATTCAATTTGGGTAACTGAATAGCATCACTGCCCCCACAATTAGAATATGAAACAAAATCAAGCACACAAATCTGTAGCTGATATATGAGTTTGAAAATCGCCTCATTGTTATAAACCAAATGATAACGGTTGTGTAAATAATAAATAATATTAGTTGATCTCTTTTTAAAAATCTGTCAGACATTTATTGATTGTCCGGACCAATTACCTGGATCGGTGTTGTTAGTCAATTCAGTGGAATATGAATGAAGAGCGAAGATAATGAGGCTGATAATCAACTACAGTTTTGCAACGATCCTAGAGGTACAACGACGCACAAAGAAACAAAACTTATAAAGGATTATAAAATAGTGAATATTAAATGCAGAATGATTATTTTTGATTTGAACATACAAATGAAATATTTCGGAGGGGGAAATTGGTTTTTATAATTTGTTCATTCAGAAAGTAATCAACAAAATTAAACACATACAATTCATTCATAAATGAACTTTTATTTAAAATGAAGTTATGAATTCTAATTATTTATTTCTTATTCTTATTATGCTTTCATATCAGTTGTCATTGTCTGATCTTTCAAAAACAAGTCGTATAAACAAACTGACAGCGTAGCAATGCGGTCACCACTCGGCTCACTTCTAGTTGATTGTTTCATTGTCAATTTCGAAAACATTATACTTAGACCAAAGTTGTATAATTTTAGATGTTTACAAACACCAATGAAATTTAGATAATAAAATGTACCAGATAAATGATTTAATCTTGAATCGTATACGTCCTTTTTTGGTTATGTGAGAGCTGTCTATGTATGATATTACCTGACTATCTAAACTGAAAGAGGCAGAGATGGATACAAAAACGTGAATTCTGTGGTTGAAAGCTAAATGCTTCAAATATTACGCCACTTGCACTACTGAGTTTGAATATTGTACTGTGTATTGTGAGGAGAAATAGATTTTTTGTGTTAATTAAAACTTATATGTATAGATATGAATAGAATCAGAATAGTCAACACGTTGAAAACAATATTCCTTGTATTCATTGAAGGATTATTAATGACGAAGTCATTTAGTTCAAATAACCAGAAACACTGATAAACAATGTGAAGGCGTTATCTTTGAATTATAAATTAACTTAAAGTTCTATTAAAGTGACTTTTAAAGAGCAATTAAAACGATTTTAGACATTCACATTTCATAATAACATTAGTGAAAATGGACAAGTGACAAATACTTGGAATCATTGAAAAAGGATACATATGTGAAGGTCTACGATCAAATAAAAAAAGAATCAAGGGAAATTTCAACTGTCTTTTTTTAAACACATGGGTTAAAGATATACATATAATAAATAAGTCAATTTATTCACCGGGTCCATGGGGTATGAGCCACACTAAGTGAAAGTGAGAGCCAATGACATTAAGAGCTTCCATAAACTGAAGTAGGTGGAGCGATGTTTAAATCTGGAATTTGGTGACTGAAAGTTATCAAGCTACCGTTCCATGTTATTTGCAATACAATGAATTTACCAGGACAATTTATAAGTTTAAAACTTTTTGATAAAAAAAAAGTAAGGAGAACTGAAACCTTTTAATAATATTTAAAATTCTGTAAATGAATCACCCGCCTCCTATTCTAAATTAAAGAACGCCCTTTATTGTTTGAAAACAAAAAAATGACGATACAATACTATTTTCCACTAAAATAGAAAAAATGAAGTGGAAAAGAGATAGGATTTCAGAAAATGAAAGTTGGAACCTATTCTATTTTCAGTTTAAACTGGATAAATCTATAAATTCTGCAGGTAATTTCATTGTGAGAATATGTTGTCGTTATGTATCACATTATTCTGAGATTTTTAAAAATATATCATTTCCCGAAACAAGGGGTGGAATGATGGTTTCTTTTACGAAGAATCGATATAAAGGGCAATCATATATAAGATTTTATTCTGCTTATTTTCCTGTTAATATGTTGAGTACAATCATGTTATTTCAGAAATAAAATAGCCGATTCACGTGTACAGTTTCTTATATTCTGATATCAGTTCAGTTGGAAGCTTATGATAATAATTCCATTTCGTGACCAGGCATTACATGGCCGTATATCATCTATTGAACGGAATTCTATTTATTCAGTTTAACAATTACAACCCTATTATTATTATTATATTTTATTTTAACACATAGATATTGGTACAAGGAGGCACCAAATACATATGCGCCACACAAATCTCATTCGATATATGTGAGGGTTGTGATACTGTCCGGGTGCCCAAACCGAGACAAGTGGTTCTCTTAGGGGCCACTCCCCGAGCCTCCAACCTGAAGGTCTGATCCACAAGGCAGTGGAGCATCGTAAGGAGATGCAGTCCCATGGAAACCGGTGACCAACAATTGGTTCATACGCCGTTTGTTCCTTTAGGATACTGGAGCCCATGTGCACCATTGGTTTGGAATCCGGTTAAAGCGCCGGACATTCGCTTTTCGTCCTCTCATTTTCGTAAACAACACCCCCGCCACGAGAAGGCAGTGAGTAGGACTTCCCTGGCAGAGGCTATATACGCGTGGTCATATGAGAGCATTTCGAGAGGGAGAGCGGACTCTCCTCACTCTCGGCCGTACCAGGGCATTTGGGGGCACTTCTAGGGATCAATTACAACCCTAATTCATATAATAGATCTTGAATCATAACATGCATGTTGGTTACACAGAAAAATTTCGAGTTTTTAAGAAACTTTATTAAAATCTTGTCTATTTATTTATTTATTTAAACACAAACATTGGTACAAGGAGGCACTAAATAGATATGCGTCATACTTCGTCATTAGATTTGTGTGAAGTCTAGAATACTACCCAGGAGCTCAAAACGAAGCAGGTGGTTTTCTTAGGGAGTCAATCCCTGTGCCTTTGATCTAGAAGTCTAATCCACAAGATAGCGAGGCAACTTTAGGTGATCCGGTCCCATGGTAGCCGGTCATCAACAATATGTTCATACGCTATTTGTTCCCTTAGGATAATGGAGCCTATGTGCACCATTGATTTGGAATCAGGGTTTTCCAACTCCATGTTCCGTAAACACCAACCTGGTTAAAGCACCGGACAACCTTTTTCCATCCTCTCATCTTCGTAAACAACATTTGCTGAGAGAAGGCAGTGAACAGAACTTCTCCAGGAGTGTGTATATACGCGTGACCATATGAGAGCATTTCGAGAGGGAGAGACAACTTCCCCCAATATCATCTGTAACAGAGGATTTAGGGGTTGTGAAGATTGGCTCAACTAGTCAAACAAACAATAAACATGTGATTGACAGCCGACTAACGTCAAAATAGATTCTGGACGTTTTAGAACAATTTTATAACTGGTGGAAACGCGGTAGGCACCATCGATGTCAAGATGGTGGCCATACTATGTCGCAAAATTAACTGACGCCGGAAACATGAACCAACGGTGTTTTTTAAAAGTAACATGCTTGCCATGAGAAATAAACGGTTTAGATTCATCCCCTGTTAAATTAGTGGGTCCACACCGTTGACGAACTTCAAACTACAGTAAATGATCTGTCTAGTCTAACTTAGTTTTTAATGGCTTCCAGACGAAAAGTATCTCAAAACTTATCATAATAAAAGACGAAAAACGATGAAATATTCTGGATTTTTCGTAGTTTTTCAATACAAAATGGTGCGGCAGAATAGATCTATTCCTGAGATCAGTTTAAGAATGAAACACGAAGGCATTCTCACATATATTGATCAATTTATTTATTTCACAAACTGGTTCACACCTAAAACGTAGATGATCTAACAAATCTTAACATTATTTTCTCTCTAAACATCACTTGTTATGCAACTGGCGGGATAAATTAACTGAATGTCAAAAAATATGTAAACTACGCAGCATAATAAATAAAATAAAGATAATTATTGAAATTAGTGAGTACAAAATTAATGGCACAAAATCACAAGTATCTTAACACTATCAGATAGACAATATTAAGAAAAGGATGGAGAGGGGAATAAGGTAAATCAGTTGAAAATGTGAAACATTATTGATTAAGTTAACTGAAAGATATACACGTATAACCATGACCAATCCTAATTCAGCATGCTAAACAGAATACAATACAATTGAAAATAAACCAACAAATTAACAACCCAGAGATATGACATCAATCTATGAAGACTACAATTTCCGCATTTAAGCTGTGTAGTGTTTGATATAAAGTACATTGAAAAGTGAAATGATGTAATTTTAAAAGACTATACAGTGGCAACGATAAATTTATACATCTTATTTCATAAAATGAGTAAAGTTACATTACTATCCTATTAATATTTCAATCATCAATGTTGTCATATTCCTGATATTGGAGATTAATTTATTCTGTTTTGATCCAGTCAAATCCAATATTTAAAATACAATAAAACGATTAAAAATGAAACCAAACTTCATTATTTTCTTTCACAAAAGATATTGAGAATTTCCATCGTGTATACATCCTTCATATAAATTAAATTCATTAGCTATGTTGATCAGGCCAGTAAACACATGCGTATTCATACAACAAAGTAAGATCTAACACCAAAAAGTATTTAGCAAAAACTAAGTCTACGATTCTCTATGAGAGCGAAAGTTCTATACTAATATCATATATATATAATGTAAAATAAAATTTAAACCAAAAAATACTTACATTCAGACACTTCATCAAGACTGGTGCGCATTACGTAACCATCCACACTAGTCAGTAATAACTGTTCATTGTCCAAATGCATACCTAAACAGAGATATAATTACACAAACATTTTACAAAAGTTTATGTTGAATATGTAGTGTGAAAAATTGGATTTTTCATTGAAATAAATCGTAGAGTTACATGTTTGAAAAAGTTCGTGACGGGAATGTATCAAATTTTTAAACTGAGAAATAAAACGGATATTTTTAAAAAATCTAAACATGGCAGTGAAAAATGAGTTAAATGTCCTTAACAGTGAATAATGGAGACTATGAGAAACGACTACCTTGAAACTACATCTAACATAGTACATGGGAGGTAGAGTTGCATAGACTGATAGTCAAATTGTAAAATCATCAATATAATTCGACCAGTACTTTTGGAAATTCGGCATTGAATAAAAGCAGACACACTTCCTATTATTCGGACAATCTAGTAATAATAATAATAATAACAATAGTAACAATAATGACAATAGAAATGATAGTAATGATGATAATAGTAGTGATAATGATAATAACAATAATAGCAATAATAATAAGCCGCATATGATAAGGTGTTATTATTTATTTAATTATTTGAACACATACATATTGGTACAAGAGTGCGCCAAATATATATGCGCCACACATGATAAGGTGTACTAATTAATGGCGAGGTTTCGTAAATATTTTGCTTTGAAATATGTCACTACTGAAAGAAGCTAAAAACGAACAGAATTTCAGAAAACATACCATTAATGGATAGTGAAAGACTTACTCAATACCGACGGAAAATGAGAACTCAACACTGAAGCATCTAAAACTACGATTTATAAATACTCTAAAAATCATAAAATCTGTACATCTAAGTGAAATAATAACACGTTTGAGATGATATGAGTTAGTAATATATAATTTTCGAAGTTTACTGACTAATCGGGTCTTTTATAAGAACTATCAACAGAATTCTTAGCCATAACCCATTCATATGGTCGGTATTTGAACATTCATGAAATAGCCAACACAATTGATCTACAGTTTGTTTTAGAAACATACACTTCAAATAAACACCCTTATTAACAATACAACTGAGGACATTTTAAAAACTACTGAATCGGAAAAAAAACTTTTAAAGTTCAGTTTACTTTTTTTAAAAATCTTGACATACCAGTAATATAGCCTAAAATAGGACTTGGTTGACTAACAAATTGACTTTTAACCAAATACAGTGGATCTCGTCCACGACATGGTGTTGATTGGTTACTTGGTTGTTCTTGGTGCTGGTTCTGTTGTTGGAAACAAATCTCTAAATCTTCCTTAGCTATATGAAATAATAACAAATGACGACCATAGCCAATGCATAATAAACGACGAGACATTGACCAGGCTGATGCTAAAATGGTTACATGATACAATGAAGTTGTCCATAGATTGAATAAATAAGGCTATATGATAAAGTTTGAGAAAGGAAAAAAAGAAGCAAAGCTGTTATATAACACGAAGACCAAACGAATGGTAGCTTCAAGGAATTATTTATAAACTATTAATATTTACATTTATATTCCTATTAGCATAAGCTTTCGGTTGGCACATTAACTACTATAATACAAGTTAGTAGTCTTAATTCATTCCCAAACTATTAGTTACATTCTGCCCAAATGCCCAAATACGGTCGAGAGTGGGAAGAGTCCGCTCTCCCTCTCGAAATGCACTCACATGGCCACGCGTATATAGCCTCTGCCAGGGAAGTCTTATTGACTACCTTCTTGTGGCGGAGGTGTTGTTTACGAAATTGAGAGGACGAAAAGAGAATGTCCGGAGCTTTAACCGGGTTGGTGGACATGGAGACTCCACCTAGGGGAGTTGGAAAACCCTCATTCCAAACCAATGGTGCACATGGGCTCCAGTATCCTGAAGGAACAAATGGCGTATGAACCAGTCGTTGGTCACCGGCTTCCATGGGACTGCATCTCGTTACGTTGCTCCATTGCCTTGTGGATCAGACCTCCAGGTCGAAGGCTCCGTGTATGTCCCCTTAAGAAAACCACCTGCTTCGGTTTGGGCACCCGGGCAGTATCACAGCCTTCACACATATCAAATGAGATCTGTGTGGCGCATGTGTATTTGGTGACTCCTTGTACCAATGTTTATGTGTTTAAATAAATAAATAAATAAACTCACAGCCCCTATTGGCGTGATCGTGCACAGTTGTTACTTTTCATTTTATGGTGTGATGCAGTCTGAGCTGTTTATGTATCGACCACGTACGTTTGAAAGATAACACTAATATAGTGGGGGCTGGTTATCGTGTACTGGATTCAACGAACTGGTCAAGGAGAGAAGCAACTTTATCAAGAACCAATAAGGATTCGAAATCGACTTAAGGCTACTAGTGCTGGTTGTTGTGTTATTGGTTAGCTCAGAAACAAGGTGATAAAAATCGATATTGTGATTGGTAGTCTTGTCACAGGTAAGTCGTGGGTTTAGCGCGGAATTTATTCCTTCACATTGATAAATAGTATTTCGGCATTATAGCTTACATCAGTTCGTGGTAAGACCATTGCTTTAATTCCTAACCCTAGATTCAACTGTAAATCCTAATCCTAATTCCTCTTAATGATTTTTAACCCTCTATTGATACTAGTAAGTAGGTGAGTTGTCTCCAAGTCACTTCAGAGTCATCACAAGTCATCCATAGCTTATGGTCAGACCAATTTTTTTCTTTGATATTCAGATAAGCCAGTGAACAATAACAGTGTGGAAACTAATAGAAAAAACTGGTTCAAAACAATTAAAGGCAGAAGTTCCTTTTTATGAGTCTATAACAATATGTTAATCATCAGATTGAAATATTTTGGTTAATAAAAACCACCATCCATTTTAGTGGATAATTTCATGCTTAAGGTACCGAAACATCAGATTGATCTAAATGCTAAACAGCCAGGACTCGTAGCAATTATGATAAGATTCGACCAGTAAGTCCACGTATCTATAAAATGGAGCAATTATTAGATTGAGATCATTTGGTGAATAATATGAAGTACCTGAGAGATTTGAGTACTATAGTTGTATTACTTATGAGTAACTAGTTTTTAAGCGTATAATTTTTTCCATTGTTAATCCCAAACTCCTTAATGGTTGATGAATTTTTTTCACATCATAAACCAGCCTTATAATATTTAATAATCTTCACAAGCAACGTAGTGTTGATAGATCTTTAATCTGTTTAGCCATACTGAACTTGGCATATTTTTACCGTTCTGTGATGAGTATTGATAGTTGTTACTGTTGAGCTTAGCACTTTTGATTTTTAATCTAAGCTAATTCTTATTTACAATAGAACCACTTTATATATTTATATGTAAATACCCCGGAAACCCAAATAGGTTCATGAGCTTAATCGATACCCGGTACGTTATTCCGTGAATCTAACAGTATCTATATCAAGGATGGGTACGAAGCAAAAGTATACGGCGGTGATCGTAAACAGTCAGTAAATTAACAGAAGTAAAACGACTAGTCTTTGTTGAAAACAAAGAAAAAGAAGAAACAATAACGGATTTGAAACTAAGGTTTTTAAACTAACAATTGGTTTTCTTTAGTAAAGTTACAAACTGGATAAGAATGTGCGTATCGTCCCATTTGAGACTTACGAGTTGGATGTACCTAATAAATTAGGTTAATTTAGTTGATCAATTAATAGAATCATAGCAATCAAAGTGACAGAAGAACGGAAATTTACACGAGTACTAAGCAACATAGATTTAAAAATAAGTTTAGTTTCGCTTACTACTGTTAATACCAGAATACCAGTTGGAGAATATTCAATAGGAAACACTAAACCTTTCACTGAACCATCAGTAAAACCCAAAACAAGTAAGACTAAAAGAAAGAGAAAAACAAAGTTCATGTGTATAAGAATAGTTTTGATTAGGAGCATAACAATATATACGTACTATCGCTACTACTACATTCATTTTACGACTGAAAATTATTAGCGGTTGTTTCAAGTTAATCTTATACTATACTCTCGTCAACTTTGAAACTCAGAAAAATCTAGAACAATAAATGAATGGGATGAAGAGCGTTAACTGTCAGTCAGCCAGTCAGCTACAACGTGGGACCAGGCACATATATGCATCAGTCCAAGTTGCCATACCTCATTAACACAACAAGATGGACACCGGATTCATAAAAGTAGTTAATTCAGAGGTGTTAATATATAAAAGAAAGATTGCAATAAGGATATAGTACAGGAAGAAAGAATTAGTTCATAGAAAGATATGAAACGATTTTAATCTCTTAGTTTAAGGGAAGACAGAGAGTGTGTACACCGACGCCATTGTGATCGATTCTGAGCCATGTCACCAAGAGTCTCTAACCATTGGTTACGATGGTCACGTGGACCCCAACCAAGTAGTCTGTATCTACCAACATGGCTCAGACCAGAAGTTATTGACTTCAAGTACTGATGCCACATTTCGGTTTGGTCGCCTCTAACTTTCTTCCAATCATCCCGAACACCGGTTAGCATTGCACGTCGTGGTAGTCGGTGTCCGGGCATACGTAACACGTGGCCCAACCATCTCAATCGATGAAGATTCACAACCTCATCAACGCTTTGAATTTCGAAAAACAGATAAATTCTTATCATTAAGATGGGAATTAGTGAAGATTGTTTACTTTGAAGTTAGCATTAATGATGAACTTGCTGAATAATCAGTTTGGGACTTCAGAATCGCTCACTCACAACTTTACTAGAAACAGAACTTCAAGTCTTCTTAAGGGCAATAAAACTTAGTAGTCTTAAGGTAATGCTCGCTGTAAGAGATAAAGCTCAGACTTCAACTAAAACCTTCATTTTTTTACAGCTTCAATTTAAATTTCGAACGAAATATAGACGGTCCATGAAGTGAATAAAGAAACAGAAACATTCCAGTATAAATTTTAATCAATCAACTTTATTAACACTACATCCGATATAATCACTTGAGATTTTTAGTTACTTTTCCACTTGATACGATAATATATATAATCCACATGTAATCTGGTACATTCGGGGACAAAAAACAGTATGAGCCATACAAATAATATTTGTATGTGGTTTAGGATACTGAACGAACGCTCGAAATGAAACAGGTGGTTTTCTTCGGTGACCCACTTTCCCAGCTTTTGATGTAAAGGTCTAATCCACAGTGCAGTGTATAATCATCAGGATATGTCGTCCCATGCTAGTCGGCAACCGAAGTAAGTTCGTTTCCACAAGGTTCTGGAACATATGTACAAGATTGGCTTGGAATGAGGGTTTTTCAATACCCCTAAGTGGGCCCACTGGTCCGGTTTAAGCGCCCAATGTTCGCTTTTTTCACCTCATTTTTATAAACAATACCCTTGCCTTCTGGATTCAGTCAGTAGAACTTTTCAGTCAAAAACTATAAATGCATAAGAGTATGAGAGGATTTCGAGAGGAAGTGTGAACTCTCTATACGCTCGTAAGTACAATAACTATCGAGAGCTGAAACTATACATAATACAGCGAAATTCTTTTCAAGAAATTTTATTCAGCAAAAACATTGAGGGAAAAGTGATAACTTACGATTGAGACTATCCAAATCATAAAGTTTGATATAGTTTGGGTGTTTATCCATCGAATCGCTGCGCCCGACAGTGTATGTATAATCTACCCACAACAATGACATTGATGACCTGAGTCATTTATTATCCCACATTCCAGATGAAAATAAAGCAATCAAATGAATATCAACTATTTATCTTCATGAAAAGTAAAATGAGGTCAAAAAGAACAAGGTAGGATCCACTTTGGCAACAATCTAGCAATAAATAGTTTAAATGTTTTTTTTTCTGGTTAGCGTATTTTTTAGTAAGGTCTTTTTTGATGGGAGTTGAGTAGGTAACCAAATGCCCAACTCCTCTTTCTTACCCGGGCTTGGGATCGACAGTAACCCTAGGATAGCTCTAAAAGACAGTTGGAAAAGAAGAGCCCAGAACAGAGTATGTTGGAGAACCCTGATCGATGGCCTATGCTCCCACGAGGGGTAACAGGCGTAAATAAATATCTAATAAACAGTAAACTTTACTTTTCCAGAGGTGTGTAATATAAGGTTAGGAATATAAACAACAGGTCGAGAATCAAACGAGTTTTTATGTGAGGGGTCACAAAATATTGGCTTAACACTATATATGTTCTACAGTAAGTAGAATATTAAATCTTTACGAATAAATTTTCGATCATTGAAACAAAAGAAAAAAATTCTTATCGATAGATGATGCACAATGATACGATATGACTAAGTATGGATGGTGAAGAGGGAAAATTATTGACTTAATCCTTCAAACGATTTGAAATGAAATACAAGAACACTAACCAGAAGAATATGTTTTCATTTAATGAAATGACATGCTTCCATACAACGTATCAATGTGAAACAGGCATGATAAAATGTCATAGAGAATTGAAAGAACTTAGTATCCAGGTCAGTCACTCCCCAATTAATTCAAATATGATAAATAGGTCTAATTCTTGGGCATCGTACCTATTGGATGGGAAATCAACATTGCAGGTAGTTGACCGCTAAGATATAAGTGTGTCTTTAATTCAGATTTGTGAAAGTCAAGAGAATACAATAAATGAACAAAAATAAAGTAACTTACACTCCAGAAAATGGTACTGAAACCATCCATATAGAGAATGCACCAGATTTCATTAAGACTGCCAAAAATGTCACTGGGCATAATGAAAATGATTCAGTAACAAGTTGAGTTGTGTCAACTGGTATCACGAAATAGGACCTGTTATTATTTAAGCCAGGTACAGTTTTCAAATTCATTGAATTAGTGGATTTTATTTGAGGTTGTCGAATTATCTGACACCAACTTGTGTAAACAACTATAACATCTTCTATTGCATCGAAATAATCCATAATATTTTTACATATTAATGGTGGAATATTACTACATTCAGTAGGCTAAATAATAGACAAGAGAGTTTACTGAGGGATAACTATGCGGATAATGATGAAGAAAACGAAGAATATTACTGTTAATGATAATGATAATTATTAATAATAAACAAAATTGGAAGATGCTTGAGTAATTAGATAAATAAATTTTTTATTGTAGGGTGAGGGTTGGAGATAGCCGACTCGTCAACATAGAGTAACTGTAATCTTGGGAGAGCTGATGCTGTCTGATAGATTTGATCCTATGTCACTCAGTTTCATAATCAGAGATGCTACCACTGTGCTGCTTGGTTCATGAATGACCTCCTGCAGAAGTGAGATGTATTAATAATTGATTGACCACTGAGCAGTGACCAGTCAATTGGAAATCCCTTTACTGTTTATATCAAAAAGTTATGTCATAATTATATACTTCCTAATGTTAATGATTGAAAGTTGGCAGTTAAAAACTGCTTTAAATATTCCATTCATTTTATGTAAACTATGTCCGGAGCTTTGTCGATCAAATGTTTTATTCTATTAGCTGCTGATGTTACCAGTACTCATACTACTAATAATGATTATGCGAAAAGTATTCGTTCTATTAATGATTAGGTTGCAAATATTCATCTTATTTACAAATGAGTTACAAGTAACTTTTGTGTACTAATTCGAAGGTATTTATCGATTTGATAATCACATTATCAACATTAATTGGTGTGTTACTTTTCATTCATATAGTTATATTGGCAAAAAAGTGTCCTACAGATTAATGATAAATTGTAATCGTACAGTCTTGACATTCAATTACGTCAATCAGAAGAGAAGCATAGTTACAAGAGGATATCGGTTGCTAGAATCAGCACACTCCTCAGTGGTTACACATTCGTTAGGAAAATGAGATGATATAAGCCCATCCAAACACCTTTAGTTGAATCTGAGACCTATTTTTAGGAAAGGAAGGTGATGTAACAGAATAGAAAGGCAAAATTACGTTTTAAATTCATTGTGATTTTCGTTCAACACCACTTTCGTTTAATTTGGGCATGATGCTTATTAGGTGTAATACTTCTTTTATCTGCAATGTGATATTTTGTCCAGTATACCAGTGAAATATTTTAGCATGATATTTGTTCAAGACAATATTTTTTGTATTAATTCAGTGTGATACTCGTAGCTTCAGTTTTTGTATTAATTCTGTGTATTCCTTCTATATCCGATAATTATTAACTAATCATCAAATAAATCCATATCACCAGTCTTTATACCATCGTAGTGACTCTACTACTCACAAGAATGTTTGTAAGTAGTGCGTGGCAGGAAATGACGTCGAAGTTGCAACAATCGTCAGATGGAGTGAACAGTTTCAGTGCATCGAAACGTTGGTGTTGGTAGAACAATCGGTGACCAGATGAGAAGTCAGTTCAGATAACAGAACACATCGAAAGATGAAAATGGACGATTGAAGGCTAAGTATATGCATTATGTAAATACTTTGTAATTTCTCACAAAAAATACACATCCCTCCCCGACCGTTGTCGTGCTTTACACCCTTACCATGCATCATCGGATTGGGGTTTTCATGCCAAGCACAAGTCAGCTGACCATACAGCAGATATAACAGCGCGTCTTATCAACTGAGGAGTGGACAGTGGAAGCCCCTGTCATCTTAGGAACCGAACCCAAGAGCTTACGGTCAGTAACTTCAAATCTAAGCCATTTGTGCGTTTTCATACAAAAGCATCTCCATTAGACCTAAGTTTTATTCTATAACACTTTCAAGAGCCTTTTAGTTGGAATTCTTAAAGTGAAGAGTCATTTTGGTAAATTTCCACTAAATAAAGCTAGGTAATTAATAGTGTAAGCTGCACAAATTTAAAAAAGGTCTAAATAGAGAAGCTCTATTCAGTCCAGAGGTTAATTACTGTTCATTATAATATGACACATCAAGATTTTACTAAATGTACGACAGAACTAAATAAGACAAGTGATTATAAGAACAACTAGGCAGTTTTGATACCCTGCGTACTAACACCAGTTTAAGGGATTTATATTTAGGAATAATAAGTTAGGATAATAAATATAAGAACACTAACTTTGAAAATAAACTGTGGTCGACTATCAACAACCACCTTTCGACTTTGCGCGATCCTACCATGTTCAACATAGTATTGCTGCCAAATTAATGATAGATCGACTGACTGATAAAAAAATCAAAAGGATATAAATAAAGGAGTAGTGTACAAAAGAAAAAAATTACAGTTAGTAGATACTGAACGGATGGGATAATCACTTTTGAAACTACTTGATGTCACATGAATAATCATTGAGAACAGAAACGTACTGCGAAAGTCTTATTGTTCGGATTGAAAGCTAAAAAGTAGTACACTCAAATGACTTCGTTCACAACAGTGCCGATGTTTTTCAGACATTACGATATGAAGTTTAACTTTTGTGGCATTTAACTAATTCTTGATGGCTTGCACTCGTAAATGAGATCACATTATGATACTTACATCGGAGAGAACTCAGTTTTCCTGGGAACATATTATGATATATTTCAACTTCAAGAAAGGGTTTCTGGGCACACTATCAGTGGGAGTCAATCCAATTGACGATTAATCTGGATATAATCCTTGGAGGCGTGAGTTTGATTCAGAAATAAGTCACAGCTATGGCATACTAAAAGCATGATGAAATTAACCTCCGTAAATCTTCAATTCACACTTGAAATAATATTCAATCATTCAGTTAGTGTGTGGGCTGGGATATTGTCTCGGTCACTGAACAGAAACAGGTCGTTTTCTTAGAGTGCCACTTCTTAAACCTTTGACGTACAACCCTAATCCACGAGACAATGGAGCAACGTTAGGATATCCGGTCCCATGGTAGCCGGTCACCATTTTTTCCATCAGGATAACTAGTAGATAAGACCTACTGACTTTATAGTAAACACAAGTAATATCTTAATGTTAGACACTTTAGGCCAGTTCAAATAGCGGTTAATTTATTCATCAACCAAACTATTATAAACAAGAAATTCCTTTATCGAGGTAATAACTAAAAATACTTAAATGGATTAGAAATACAACTTACTTCTTCCCAAGATTCAGTTCCTTTAAGTGTGCACAAAAATGACCGATTTTCCATTGTTGTTAAACTCATTATACACCTATAGAATTGAAAGAAAATTGGTGACTTTAGAAGCTGTCTATGAAGTATACAAATTATTGAAAATCAACTCCATAATATGATCTGTCTCATAAATGCTCCTTTCATTGTTATGTGCTCTAACCACCTACCAAGCTCAACAAAATTTTAGTAGACTGAAAAATACAGCGCACATTTAACAAAGCGCATGAGCAAAAGTCAATAAAACTTACGTTTCAGAGGGTTTATACATTCTACGTGCTTTAATGATATGGAGAACTCAGTGACCAGAACACTTAACTTTTAGTAATTTCATCATTTTACGTTCTACTCTATAAACTACAGAATGGACAGAAAAATATATCATAATACCTTCACACAAAGGATATGGTTCAAAGAATGACGCATGAACCTGAATGGATTATTTTGTTGAGACGGTTACTAGTCCCAAATCAGCTCACTGAATACAGACTCATTTCAGTAACCCTAAGGATACGTTCTACTTCTACACCAATTTTCCAAATACTTATCTGCATTCACTGAGACGGTTCATATTAGAGCGTTTTCCAAATGTAAGATCTTAGTGTTAATTACAAAGATATTTTCGATGCTAATCAACCATAGAGTACACACACTAACGACGTATCGAGAACATCGTAAACTATAGTGACTCACTGGTAGATTAGCATATATCAAATTAATAAATCTTATATGTTCTGCGCATGAAACCATTGACAATTATGAAAACATTTGAACCAAAATAGAGCACTATTTAGAAAAAAACATATATCTCACATACACAAAGTCAGACAACACGAGGAAAGTTTAAATCCTGAGTATTACGGATAGCAACTTTCATGCACAAGAAATAACGTATTCCAAATTTGCGAAAACCAACCTTTCATATTTGTCAACTCCTCTTGGACTCCAGGAAACTAACCGAGCTCCATTCTTGAGATTCAAGATATCTCGATTCATTTGTTCATAAGGAAAGAGAACAGATCTGTTTACGTTTTCTTTGAGTGAGGATTCTGTGTTTGAAAAAACAATAAGGAGACAAAATCATTGAGCTTACTGACTTCATGGTCAACTTCAGATCCTTTTAACACACAATCATTATCAAGTTCGATCCTTAAAGAACCACGGGCAACAAAGTCAACTTCTTGAGCAATTGCTATCTTCTTAGAATGGTCGTCATGAAGTGAAAGAGAAAAATTCTAAATAGGAGGGAAAAAATAAATGTATTTATTAGAAGACAGATATGAGCTCACAAGAACTGTCGTTGAAGTTGATAGTGGGAATTAATAGTAGATGACTGAGATAACTCACTGAAAATCTTAAGTAATTCAGCAGTCGTTGAGTCTTACAATAGCTGTTTTTAGAAATCCGATTTTAGTTTACCCGTGAGGAGTACGCACTAAACCCACACCAAACGTTTATCGAATTATTTAACAAACACCCTCTGGAACACTATCGTGACTTAATGCAACCCGTGCAAACTACTGGCGAGTCACCAAAATACTGACTAGATGGACTCCCGAAGTGAGTACAGCAGTAAGCAATGTAAGTCAAGGAGTTGATTAACCGGTTTCCGATATTAAAAAACAAATCAAACTTTGCACAAAAATCACTTCATATATATATCATTACAAAATCCAGTAACTAAAGCAAGAGGTTTGAATTTCATACTACATAGGACACAAAATAGGGAGTTTATTAGTACTTTATTTAGGCGATCACATACCAACCTAGAAGTGCAAATATCATTAAAGAGTGGTAGATGAGACAAGTGCTATTACATTTATGTAGTATTGACGGACATCTTATCAAATTGACAGTAACTATATAGTTGGGTAAAACTTACCAAAATATATAATTTTTCGGTTGTTGGAATGGCAATCTTATCTTCAGAAGAACCTACACATCCTCCAGTAGTACAAATGGGATCTTTTACTGATAGAACAGTGGACGTTTTTGGTGAAATAGTAGGATTATTCACGATTAGCACCATTCCCTACTAGAGTTAGATTTAATGTAATAAAGAAATTATTGTTAACGGATGTACAATCGATCAAAGTACGTACGTATTTGAAAAAAAGGATAAAAGTTACAGAAACTAGTAGTCTTGCATACATTTTATAATAAAATAAAAATAAATGATACAACTATGTTGGAGCACTACTTGATCAGATAGTATACTTTAGCTACCACGCATCGAAGTCGTTGGTATTTCTGTATTTCAATGATGCTACGTACACCTCATGTATTTGGGGTAAGAAAGATAACCAGATTGAGAAACTTATTTACACCACTAATTATGTGGGCAGATTACTACCATTTAAATGTTATATACAATATTATCGCGAAAAATGCTATCAGACTCGCCACCCGATAGTCCTTCAGGAAGATTGACAAGGAAGAGCTTATTTGTACAGTAATTTAACAATGCAATAATTTAACATTTCACAGTCAGCAATTGAAGGAGTTGCCAGACGCAATCGCATCTCATAATTTGGCAGTGCTTCTGTTGGGGATGTGAAATCCTCAAATATAACTTATGGTAGAGAAGATCAACACCAAGTCAACATGAATGTAAGGTCGAATCCCAACGTTCCCACATTAATTAAAGGGCTTTCGGTGAGTTGTTCACTATGATTTGTACTTAGAGCAAATTTTCAAGTCCGTATGTTATAAATGTTATGATCGATAACTAGCTAACCTAAATTTAAACTTGATTATCACAGGGTATCTATCAAGAAATCTTCTATGTAGAATCTTAACTACTCACTTTAGTTAAAAGGACAGGAAAGAAGATATTAATAGTCGCGTTCAACGTGTTGACGTTGGAGTTGAACAGTAGTACATTCGTGCACAAAAGTATCAACTCTAGACCATTAAATATGGTGGTTTTCACGCAAGCATCGAAACCATAACTTATGGGTGGACCAATCAGATTAACGACAACAGGTCTTGAGTTTTTGGCATTATAGATGTTGTCAGTTCGTGATGAAAACTCCATATCTGATTCTTAACCCTAGCCATCAACTGTAAATACTAATCCTAATTCCTCACGCTGGTTTATAACCCTCATTGAGCCGTAGCATGCAGGTGGGAATTCTCAAGGACTCTTTAGGGTAGCTCAAAGGTCGTCCATATATTAGTCTCACTGAATAATTTACATTTGATACCAACAGTCAGTTGGCCATAATGATGAACTAGAAACGTCAAGTTAACGACACTTGTACTCGATTAACGTCTTAACACCAGACATAAGAAACTAAAACTTCCCGGTTTGTTGAGTATTGGTGGTTAGTAAAATGACTACTTACGCTAGATACGAAAACCAAATTCAAAGATATGCCGCAAATTTACCATGCTGTATTATTAAGATGGGCGGAAAAGCCGCCAAATGTTTGTAGTGAGCTACAAAACTAATTTTGGACTCATACAAAGGATTCAGAATGTCAAGCCACTTAAAGCCAGTGATCAACCAATTTCATTAGAACGCAGATGAAATGATGGAATTGCGAAGTAGATAAATCGCCATCATTTGAATAATTATCACATACTAGAATTAATTCATATGTAAAGCAGAAACAGGTGGATCACGAAACAGTTTAACCCACATTTGAAAAGTCGCTTGTCCTTGGACACGACTTTCAATGTATAATATTTTTATGACGAGCTCGGATATGCCACGGATTCGAAACCTTACGCTATAAACTTCTAGCTTCGATAACCAGATTGTCTTATTCTCGTTATTGTGTTATTTTAACTGCTGTCTACTTCTCTCATTATCAAGTGTAAGTGCATTCTATGTCCTCGAGTCGTCGGTTCACTTCTATCTTCCAGACAGCTTCATTTAATGCTCCTCACAACCCTTCAGTTCTCAAAACACCTTGGAGGCACACAAAAACCCTCTAATGTTTGAATGCTACACATAAACTAATTGATTTCTTGGCTGTCGCATCTCAATGTTAGTTGTCATGTTACTTTTAAGATAATTTGGGTTAAGGTAATCCTAGGGTTGGAGAAGCAAAGTGATCTTCTGATGAGTAGCGCTCGTAGTCATACCCAAGTAAGACCTGATATGGTTCTTGAATATATAACTGAACTAGAAACCCGTCAACAAAACGGTGAGGAGAATCTCCGTTTAGTGGGTCTTCGAAGAGTCGAGTCTTGGAAGCGAATGCTACCAATGCATATGTGTATGGGCCATTCTTTCACGGCGTTTTACAAATCGATGCTCGCAGCCTAAGAAATAAATTCTATGAACCAGAAGCTTGAGTGGACAAATTAGTGTCATTCATTGTAGCTGTGATAGATACTTCGATATTACTTCTGATCTGACTGGATTAGTATCTTTCGGTTATAAACCTGTTACGGGCAAAAATGTTGTTAAACCCTAATTATTGAGGGCATCTTTAAGCTCAATTTAACGGTCCTTCTGTCTTTGTGATATTCACAGGTTCTAGCAAAGCATTCGATAAGGCTTCTCACGAACATGAATACAGAAACTCTCGCACATTGAAATAAGAGGTGCCATACAAAAGTGAGTAAAATGTTAAAACAGTGTGTGTAGGAAAACTGGATATTATCTGAATGGAAACCGGTCAAAAGAGATGTAATCCAACGCATCATAGTATGTCCTCCATTTTTCAGCTCTACGAATTTGACTACTTCAGTTGTCAAAACTGCAATTTTCAGATGGTATCAAATTCTGGAGAATGATATGTGGAGAAGCTGATCATCTTGATTTGCGTGTTTAAATACACAAACTGGTTAAATGGTCTCCGGATTGGTACATAGAAATGTATACCAGAAAGTATGAAATGTACATCGGACACCATTATAATATCGACGGCACATATCATCCTTCGAAGTATCAATAATGCATGGTAAAAGTAGACAAATTATGTAACATGCATCAGGCGCAGTCGTATCAAGGTGGAGATGGTAATCACTGTGTCAGTACATGTTTTCAGGTCTCCTCTTAATGTTATCCACTAGTGGGGCCGTGTTTACTTCAGTTACGAGAGCATTCCGACCGAGTGCGACTTTTAACAAGAAAAATTGGAGGCTTACTTGAGTTTTTGCTTTTTAATATGCAATCTCTCGAGCAGCGCTGTGGTGATTTTCCGATAATATGATAGTACTGAAGATGCTTGGAGTACTTAATATGCCAGGTGTTATTATCAACCCACCTCTTATTTTCCCATGGCGTTGTAAACTGTCCCCATAAGATTTGTATTACAACTGTCACCCACTTTGTTGGCCGTCTCTCTACATGGCCTAAGAGATTTCTGTCTCTTTAGAAGAGAGGGGCGCAATGATATTGTAGACTCGAAGATGCTGCTGTGCGTATACTCCGAACAGCGTTAGGGACAGCCCTGATGAATGTGCCAGGTTTTCTAAATATGATGCAGAGAGCTATGTTTGCCTTAGCTATATCTACTGTGTAAACTGAAGTGGTGTATAGTCTCCTTGTATTTAGTAGCCTGAGTTCGCACTCTGAGGAAGCAACCAGGGGTGCATTTCTATGGTGGGTTTAAAGCGTGGCGTCGAGTCCCAGTTGACTATGAACGCCGCTACCAAGAAACACGCCAAATAAATCAGAAGGCGGATTGGAAACAAGTTTATTCAATTGGCAATCTCGTGGTATCGAACGAATACCAAGATCGTGCCAAGAAATGGTGCAAGCGAAATCAGGAGGACGGAGTACGTGCGAACAAAGCCAAAAACCGCGGAACAATGATGGAAGGTAATGGAAGCACAGCAAAGGCTGTAATTAGCACAGCTAAACAAAAGCACATTAAAACAAGCACTGGTACAGTTGGTTATAATAATAATTGTTTTCATTGAACCAGTCGCCTTCCCGTGATAATAGTGAGTCACTACAGGTTTAAGTGCTTTGTGCCAAATAGGGCAGAAAGTTTATGACATCACATTTTGACTGAATAAGTTTTAATACGTTGTCTACTATCGATTCCTATGTTGTGAAGTACTTTTGAATTCTTTTGAATTTTAACAGACCTCCAGACCTTTGCAGTGCTTACATAGATTAGTGCCGCTGATCTCAGTTTATCTAAAAGTTAGTTAACAAAGTCCCGGACCAGGAGTGGACCTATAATTGTCTTTTGGAACCTTCTGATATTGAAGCCTTCCAGCTCGCGTGTACCCTATCTACCTACGATTGATTCAATAAGCGACAATGTCAAAATGCGGCTTGAATAGAATGAATAAATTGGTTTTTACAGAATCTAGAATAGCCTATGACGGCTTGAACATAGCGCCAGCCACTACAGTCCGATAATTTATATTCTGTTTTCATTATCAGATTTAAGTAATTGCCCCGTATCTCACAATCATCTTCGTTCCTCTTACTTCTACACTTTGATCTCCTCACGGGTTTCTGCATGCTATGGTTGAAGATACCAAGAGTTCACTTAATCTGCGAACGAGAAACAGGACTCGGTGACCAAAGATCAGTAAGCTAGCTATTGATGCGTCCCAGTCCCGCTAACTAGAGGGAGAATTTCAAGCTTGGAATGGGGAATCATAATCTACAAACAGCCAGAAACGAGCGACAATAACTCTCTTTGGGAGAGTTACCAAATAGCATACTAAGAGACGCAACGGACCGATAGCATTTAAGATATTTCCCAGTGGGAAATACGACATGAAGATGACAAAAGCGCCTTTGGCGCGAAAACAAAGAAATTCAAATTTTCTAAATAGACTTATAAAATTAGGTCCTTTCCCAAGTGAGTTCTGGGGATCTAACGTCCCCAACACTGCATTACTAATTATTTGGCTGACTTACTCATTTCTTTCTGCACTCACTAAACTCCCTGCCTGGTAACGAGATAGCTACCGCTATTCAGAAGCCTTACTGCCCTGAGACCAACACACCCAGATTTTAAAATGTGCAAACACATGAACAACTACCAGACTGACTAGAATTAGTGCGGTCGAGCGACTAGACCACTACCCATTAGAGGACGAGGAGCGATTGTAAAGAGATCGACTGGCTTTCACAAGCTTGTGACAGACGTATCGAATACTAATTACCATTGGTCTGCTGAGAAGTAAAGAATTATACTGCACTTTATTAGGTGTAATATGTCTAGACGTACTAATGAATGAAAAAGTAAGGTGTCGAAACGGCTTTCTGAATCTGGAGGATTTAGTGGTGTGATAGCCAATGTAAATATGATGGCCTAATTTCCTAAATGAAACATGAATCAGTTTACCTACGTGTTTGTTTAAGCCTGAAGGATTTTGCAGAACACTATGATTCGTACCATTATAGAAAACCCAGAGCCCACTTAATACCGACCGCGAAGAATGACATGATCTACTAATCTGATGGCATCTTTTCTAAGGGATGGAAATGTATGAACGTATATGAGCCTGTATGAATAAACCGCCTCCTCTTAGGGCCTGTGACTATTTTGAGGAGATTCATTACCACACTCTGATGAGCATAATGTTAATAACTTATTGTAGATTCTTTGACACTAGTTGTTTTTCAGCCAGTTATACGTGTTAACACGCGCACAGGTACATCAACTCGTGCTGCCATTAGCACTGCGTGGTAAAATTGCCGAGAAAAAACCCTGAGTAGTAGAATTACAAGTAACATTATTAGAAAGTTTTAACCACGGAAGTAATTATTTGAGAAAGGAGGATGAGTTCATGTATTTGAAAGTGTACAATAATTTTGAAACTTAAGAAATAAAAAATGAGGAAGCGTAAGTGTACGGACGTCACTACGTCCGATTTCAAGCTATACCACATAACACCCTCAGTTATTAATTCCAATGATCCTTTGGACCCTGAAGAGGTGGGTCGCACATGTTTGTACTGGTCATTTTGACAGCCAATGAATTTATATTCAGTTTTGGCCTGTAAGTGACAAAGCAGATGAAAGTGAATATAAAATATTATGCGTTCACTGATGAAAAGAAAGAGAATATTCTTTTTCTACTAAGTTTATTTGAATCCCCAAAGAAATATATCAATCGCCTGAGTACATGAAAAATTAAGGCTAACTGAATTGTATGTTTACTAACCACCAAGTTAATAAAAACGAAACTCTACTGTATCAATTTTATTTAAAGTATTTCTGAATGAGATTCGAGAAATTTGTAACATTTACGATATTATTTTAAAAAAAGTCAGCAAAGAAAACATCTGTGACAACAAAATCAGAGTGCAACAAATAATAAGGAAGTTAACGGGAGCTAATCAGATCATATGTTGAACAATTAAAATAAGGAAAACAAAAGAACTGAGATATTGTCACTTACTGTGACAATATGTGATCATGAAGTATTAGTTATTACCATTGGTAAAAGAGACAATAAATTTATTTTGGAAAGACTTATTTTTGCCAAATGAAGTTTTCATTTATAAAAAGTTCAAATCATTTAGGGCGATCAATATTACCGGGTTGAAAGGAGGGGGAGGGATATTGATTTAAAAAAAACAGGAAAGCCACAAAATTATGCAACGATACTATCTAAAAACAATAGAAATTATAGTTACACAGTGAATAAATAAATTCTTTACCAAAAATATGAAAACAAGACAGAAAAAGACATCTATAAACTTGTACAGAATTAACACCACTGTACGGAAGTGGAGGGATGAAATATTGAAATACAATGATAATGAGACTTTAGAACACAGAGGGGAACCAAAGCAGTCAAATAGTTGAGGGATATACCATTTTAGCCACAATAAAGCCAATCCCGAAACTTAGAGCATTGTCTTTCAATAGATAGTTCTTTGGAGAAATGGTTGCGTAACAATACCTGTTTCCAGAAAGCTTTCTGAAAATCACATAATTTCAATCTCCAAAATGACTGAATCATACTTTCAACACTAGGACGTCCGTCGTTATATTCCGTGCCATGCGTACTAACGTTGTCAGTTGAACTGGTCGAAGTATAATTACTAAACCGTTCAATATTTTGTAATTCTTGTGTGAACAATTCAAGGAATAAACAATTGACAGAATCCAACATTTCTTCTTTATCTTCGTCTACACTTTCTACGATTACTCGTATTGTCTAAAAATATCAGTGATAAAAAAGGAAACTTGAAATACACATTAGAATGTTGTGAACATGAAGAATAAACAAATTAGTAAGATCATGAGTCAGTTGAAGCTAGACCACCATGGAAAACCTGGAAGCACTGGACGGCCCTGGGTTCGAATCCCGCAAGCGGGATCGTGGACGCGCACTGCTGAGGAGTCCCACAATAGGACGAAACGGCCGTCCAGTGCTTTCAGGTTTTCCATAGTGGTCTAGCTTCAACTGAGTCATGATCTTAACCATTGAAATTACTACAATCTCCACAAAAACCCATCCGAAATTAGTAAGACTTAAAACATATTTTAGAGTGAAATTTCATTAGTTCATTATGAGGTATACACACTGTGTTTACAGATCTTATTGTCTACGAAAACCCCGATAAAATAGTCAATGATTTAAATCAGTGTTTTACTGATTGAATACTGGGTAGATTGTAGATGTACAATCAAAATATTCTTGTCAATAGTTGACCAAGAAAATTCTCAGTCAGTCACAACGTAGAACCTGGTACGTACGTACACCGTTCCAAGGATTCTATAACCATAGAATTTGAGAAAATGTTCCTCCGATTATTGATCATTTTTGAGTCTTCAATAGAGGAAAGAGAGTGTCATCTTCTATGAAAGCGTACATTCAATCTAACAAACGCATTGAGAAACTAAAAAGAACCAAAAAAGCTTAGCATTGTTTCTCTATTTCATGGATAACTATGGTGCTTGTATGAACTAATGATTCCTTTGTGCTTGTTGACTATGATTTCGAATTCCAAATACAATACGTCTGTTCGTGCTCATCTAACACTCCTTGGTTAAATTGCGTTATTTCTAAGATTCTCAGTATGTACTATAATTCAAATACTCATAATCATAACAACAATTCCAAACCAAACAACTTTTCGCATTCATATAAAAAGAATTTACAGTCATCGCTGATTTTTTTTTACAAAAAAGTTTTCATAATAATACTTGACACGTATTGATAAAAGTACACACTAGAAATCATTAGACTGTACTTTTCCAAATTATTTTCTTTATGATAACCATATATCGTCACCACACACCAAAAAAAATAACCTGAGCTCCTTGTTTAAAAAGACATATGAGACAATCAAACTTCAACTACATTTCTTATACGTTAGCACACAAAGTGAACGGTTGAAACTTTGAAAGTCCGAGAATGATCTCTTACCTCCGTTAAACATTGAAACTGATTATAATTCAGTGAAATCTGTTCACTTATATCTCTTGAACTGTATTTATTGCTGATGAAGCCTAAAGGATCAGGAATAACAATTGGAATTTCATGTGCAATTTCTAAAGTATATCCGGAAACATGACTTTTTGAAAATTCATCATTTTCATTATCAGCTGTGTGGTGTTGTTCTATAGACTCCTCAGCAATAATATCAGTACCGATCTCTACTGTATCGAAATCTGATTTAGAACAGATATGATAACTGTCAATACTTGTATCACAAGAAATAGAATTATTACTATCTTTTTTACAACTTTCAATATTGTTGAATGGCAGCATACCACCTAGTATATTCCACTTGGATTCATTTCCTTGTTCAGATGTAACCCAGTAAGGAGATCGATGTAATAAGAATAATAAACGTAGTTTTGTATTTAGATCATGACCACATATACTTTCCATTAACCAAACAAAACTCTAAACAAATAGAAAAGGGGAAATTGAAAAAGTTAGACATACGTCGCCTGAAAAACAAAGTAACTAAGTGAAAAACTAATATATTGGATTAGTAAGAAATCATCCAAACTATAAGTGCACATAGCTGTTCAAGGAATGAATTGCGTTCCTAAAGGATATATATATGTATACATTCGTGTATAGGAAAATTGAGTATCAGTATCAGAATCGGACACAGCACAACACATAAACAAGAAATATATAACCAACCACATAACTGATAAGGCCATAATAAAGTAAGACAAAGAATTTTCTCTAAAAAAACACTGGAACTAATGAAGAATCTCTTACATTTATCGTTAAATGTTAGAAAACGCTAGAATATTTGTCAATTTTTTATCTACGAAGATTGAACAAATACAAAAGTGAATTCAACTGTTAAAATGTTACAATCTCCACAAATCTCGTTACTGATAATTACAAAAGTGTCAAACTCCAAAATTTTATAGCCTACACATCGCTTTGAAGGTCCATGTTTCATAGTCATGAAGTAATATAAAGGAAAGAGCTACAAAGTAAACAACCCCTTTGGTAGGTAGACAGATATCTCGCCTACGTTACAAGTGATGCAGGTTGGCAAACACCAACTGAGCCTTCTGAATTCATGGCCGGATTTCGTCGGATACAATCACACCACAGTTGGTGAAAATCCCTAAATAAGTGAAGTGGTTAAGTGCACTCAACTACCTCACTCACCATCGTTAGTCTGGGCACTGATGTACATCAGACCTAAAGCAACATTTCGGATTTAGATGAGAAGTGAGTCAAACATGCATGGATTGTTTCTCAAACAGGCCAGATGACTTTGCATTTTATAAACGTACTCTAAGTTGGTAAGTGAACCACTTGGTAGGAAATGAACGCCTGAAAAACTGGAGGGATGAAATGTCATATTTAGGACATATATGATGGAATTAAGTAAAAAAGAGCAAGTGGACAACCATGACGAATACAGCTTGAAGTTGATAATTCTAGTGACAGTTCCTCATAAGCCCTGTCCGAACAAACAGTGTCTGAGTAGAGAGCCTTCATAAGTTCTATATGATTTCTTAGTATGGCACTATGATTCATAGAAAAATTTCTATACAGTTAGCTTTAATACGTTCGATTTTCCCAAAAGCTATATTCTAATTAGGTAATCGCAATCTCAACTGTAAAATGACATAAGGCCATCAGAAGAGTATAGTTTTATCAAAAATACTAATTAAAGGATAATTCAAATTTACTTATCTCATCTTCGTCAGATAAATTCATATACATATTTTTTCAATTTCTCACCTTAAAGTTAATTAGATTATCTTCATCTTGATCTAGTAGATGAAAGCATGGAAGGCCTAAACGTTCAGCTGCAGCACCCCATGGAACTAATCCCTGAAATAGACTATTAAATTGACGTGCGTCAATACGATGAACATCATAAGCTGGACGATTTGGATTATTTGTTTCATTATGAGTTTTAGCTGGCGCTATTTGATGGATTCGCTCATATTTCGAAAGAATATAATGGTCCTACAAAATAGAATTATTATCAAGGTGATTTTTCTCGAAAAAAAACAGGAAGTACCTTTATATGTTTATTTATGATATAAATGCTACAATAACGTAATACGCGTTGCTGAATAAATATGTAAAACATTGGCATAAAACTAAATCAAGATGTATTATTGTCAACTATTAAAAGACATCATAAATGTTCAGGTGGAATATCATTTAAAGTTAAAGCAATTAAGAATTTTATGGGGTGGTTGGAGGTTGCCGACAGAAAGCTATAACATCATTTCTTTTAGAATCGCCTTTCGGTATGCCATACCATACTACTCATTACTAGTAAGCAGTAGTACTACTATAAAGTAACGTGTAGATTTCATTTCAATCGAGAAAAAATTCACATAATTATAATCAAAATACCATCATGAACAAAGAAATACTGACGACAGAATGTAAATGTTCTAACACAAAGTTCATCTTTTGGTTCCAAAAAGATAATGATCAATGAAATATTCGATTTATATGCAGGCCGACAACAGGGGGATAGCTCAATTTACTGAGCTAGTTGTGCGACAGTTACAAAACATCAAGGCAGATAAACAGAATTACATAAGATATGAATTTTTAACTAACTGTTATAAGCAGCCAAACAAGTAAATCACTGAAGCGCAACGATATAACTTAGAACAAATCATTAAGCTTACACAACTGTTGACTGAAAAGTAAAACGTCAATTTTTTTCATTACGTAGGTTAACATATACTTTGATTTTGCAATGTGCTTTTAGTATAAGATTTTTGCAGTCGAATTAAGTGTACTTTCACATCGTGCTCCGTTTTAAGATACCATAGTTGTTTAATATTTAATGCCAATTCCAATGAAATCATAAGGCGATGGAAACTGTGAAGCATTGAACGGCCGTTTCGTCCTAGTATGGGACTCTTCAACAGTGCGCATCCACGATCCTGCACGCGCGAATTATGTACACTTTATTAAAAGTTAAAAATTGTTACTATTATTCTCCTGAAGGAACTTACTCTGTAACATTCAAAAAGCAATATCAGATCCCCAGGACATTCACGATCTAAACTTCTTGCAACTTCTTTAGACGTGTAATCACTAAGTGATTGAATTACTTTAGGTCTATATTGTAAACGCATCTGATCGATAAGTTCATTTGTAATATTAAAATTCCGATCAGCTGAAGTCAACAGATTATATATAGATTCATTTGATGTATGATCTTGATGACGTAATTTATTAAAATATGCATTCAGTTTAGTTAAAACACTACTGTCATCGTTTTGTTCAACAGACTTTTTGATAAACGATGTATGCTGACGAAGTACATCTAATGCTATTTGGAAAATAACCTAGTGAGTGGTGAGAGAAGTGAAAGAAACACCAGAAACAATAACAAAATGAACACTAAAATATACATAAAACAAACGGAAATACTTTGAAGAGTACTAAGTTACTACGGGAGTATAAATGAATATCGATTGTATATTTGTTATAACACAAAACTACTGAACAGAGTGATGTTAACTAAAGAAATCAACGATATTTTTCATATTAATTAACCAAATAGTCAAATCCAGTTATTACACTAAATGAAAACAAGGGAATACTTTATATGATATCAATTGTTAGCAGATAATAACTATATAAGACCTAATTATTAAATGTATTACTTAGTGATAAATCTAAAGGAATTCATTTTCTCTTTGGATCATGTGAAGCTAATATAATATTGATTGTTAACCAATACTATGTCTGTCTATTCTACCGATCACGTTGGATTGTAGTCACAAGTCTAATTGACCTGAGATATTAAATACACTATACTTTCAATTAATGACTGGTTTTTTTTCTGTCATAAGAATCCCATCACTCTTCGTGAAAAGTTTGATGTTTACATAATTTGATGTTCCCTTATGAGTACACATTAGATTCTAGCAAAATCATGATTTCTGAGATTTATTCCAGTCTGTGTATAGACTATAAATTTCGACTCTGATAAACAAAATCAATTGCTATGTGGAATTTATGGCATTTATCTACTGAGTGAGCTACATAGCGAATTAACTAAAGGCAGACTGAATGTCCATTGAGTTTCAGCTGAGTGTTACGAAGATAAAGCTCTACCAACAAGACTTGAAGGTCCTGAGCTCGATCGTTGTAAAAGTTGTGAGTTCACACTGATGAAAAGTTCTACACTAGGAAGAAATAGTAGTACAGTGTTCCCTGATTTTTGATGCTACCCTAACTGAATTCAATCTGTGAAATATACCACCAAGTAATTAAATAAATCTCCAAAAAATCTCTTCATCAAGAATAAGCAATCATCAATTCAATTGTGGCATTTGATGGATGACGATTCATATAGCATTGGTTGGTTATTGTTTAGAACTACCGTAACATATAAGAACATAGTATTAAACCCTAGAATATGAGAAAAATAAACCTAGAACATTGACACCACTATAAGGAAACAAAACTAGAGGCTTTGAGATGACAAATGATATTTAACGAGTATTACTGTAGTAAACATTAAACAAATAACTTACACGAGCTCCACCATAAAAGAAAAAATCCAAAACGTAAACAGAACAATGAAAGGACATAGTACTAACGAAAGAAAAAATCAGTAAAATGGAAGTTGGTCAGAAAAAAACTAATATAGAAATAAGAAAATATATTTAAAAGAAAACGTCAAAAATAAATAATTTTTATTAAAGTTAGATAGTGACTAGCAATGAGATCTAGGATATGAGCTCATTCTTATTTGAGATACGTTGGCTAAATGTACTTGCATCCAAGTGCTGATACTAAAAAGTCCTAAATACAACGAAACGTGCGTTCAGGATTTTACTACTAACCACTATTTGACTTCAAAAAGCAACTTGTGACTGAACGGTAATTTCAAGGCAATCCTCTCAGTATGTATACATGGTAACAGAGACTAGTCAGTTATAGTTTTAAACATGGCGGGAAAAAGACAAACAAGTAAAAATAGTTATTTACAGGTTTAAGTTTGAAATTAAACGATGACCTTCAATGCACAAAAATAGTATAGCTCAAGTTATATTTGATGCTTATTAGAAATTCAAAAACCATATGAGAACTAGGAACAATTATCATCATGATTGTTATATTTTAACGAAGAATAAATAAATAGCAACTGTTAGGAGTTATGGTAAGATGCGGTCTGATTGGCTTGTATATAAACTGCATATGTCTAAAATACATGATTCATATAGCAGAGGCTAATATTGGTGTTCTGGACTGAACCGGCTGAATTAGATGAGAAGCCATTATCTCAGAGGACCAGTAAGAACTTAGAGTTGACTCTAAGCTGCTCGTACAGATTTACGCGTCATTGGTTTGGGCTCAGTGTCAATGTCAAATAAGCCGTGTTCTAATTGGCGATGTTGTCATATAATATATTAACAGCACATAAGGACATAACAATGACCACATGGTCTAATTATACTTTCCAAATATATTGAAGAGAAATGAAAATAATTAGTAGTGTAAAATAGTTAATATTATCTCATGAAAGCTTATCATATTGATTAAGAATGGTATTAATGAAAAGGAACTATTCCAGCCCATTTAGTTGGATAGTTTAATCAGAAAGGTTCTCTTTCCATCAAACCCCAGAAAGCGGGAGGCCAGCAAAAACAATTAGGTGACAGAACAAGTATCTATCTAACAAACAATTAAATTGAAGGTTAATGGAACAAGTTGTTAGTTGCATATAGAGATTTTCGAATAACTCACTCCTGTTTGAAGTTTGCGCTATTGATCTTGTCTAGAGAGATAATGAAAGCTAAACGAATGCTCTACTTCAATCAGAGAATAGAACTTCAGAATAATCTAACAAATATTAACTGTAAATGATACTTACTTTAAAAACAACGTCAAGAACCAGCTTAATGGTAGCATACTGATTAATTCTGAGCCTAATGACTGACACATATAATGATGATTGGAAGCTGTTGAAAAACCGCCAACCATTGATTCAATATTATATTCAGAAGTGACAATATTTTTCAAACTATCTTGTACTGGAATTTGTAAAACTGATTTTAATTCTGGAATATATTCAACGACTAAAGCATGAAGTACTTGTTGATCAACGCGTACACCAGCAACACGACTATCATAGTAATCAGGTAGTAAACGTTCACAGATTGCTGTCAATAACCAAAATGATTGTTCTTCTGTACAATACAGTAATAAAACACTGGCTACTATATTCATTGATTGACAGTATCCTGAAAAATAATTTATAAGAAATAAAGTATTTTATTTTTCGTATTGTACTAATAATGATGATTTTTAACAAAATCATATTGTGCAATTTATACAGTGAAAAACTCTTAATAAATAATAAGACATAAATACAGCCTATTATAAAGAATTAGCTTGAAAATTATACTTTTAATATTGTATATCAAGCATTTCAAATTACTTGAAGTTGAAAAGATAAGTGATTCCGGTTAGATTTAATAAATTATAGACAGAAGACGTTTGTTACTTAGATACACGATCTAATATTTAGTTGTGCGCAATAGAGGTCTCCATAAATCTCTAAATCACCTCCCTTTGTAACTATGTAGATATTGAGGTACATTTACCTATTTCTGATTTATCTTAAATATCTACTTATGTATGTTAACTACATAATATTCTTATATACTTTTAATTAGGGCTTAAAACTGACAATAAATGTGGTAAAAGTATGATATGCGAACATCCTTGAGTTAAACGATCCAAATTACGATAACTCCTCATCGATTTTGCAAGAAATTCAAAGGGCAGTGATAGACAACTTGCATGATGTTATTAAATAGAAGAAAGTTGACAATAATTGATTCTTAAAATGATCGAAGTCAATAAAAATATTTCTTGCGCAACCAAAACGTCAAGATATCGTTTAACCTAAATGACACAGCATAGATGCGCCTAAGGTGGATTGTGCGCCAAAGTGCTTAATGTATAATCGAGATTGCTTAGTGAAGCTATATGATATTCTCACTCTTACTGTCAATCACAACCCTAAGTTTGTAAACAAAAGGGTGGCAAAGCATGGAATTAAAACTGATGTAAGTTTGTGATGAAAACACCAACCCCAATTTGTAAACCCAACTCAAAACTTCAACCTCATTCTTGATACCTAATCTTATTCTTTTACGTTATAAACGATGTCATGTGATAATGAAAACTCTATGCAGTGATAACCCTAATACACAACAGTAGTTCGACTACTTATATGTAAACTTGGGATTTTTCCTTTAATACAAGGAATAATTTGACATGTGAGGGCTAATTATTCAAATCAAAGCTGTTATTCCACTGGTTTTCATTGTTAATTGTTTTATAATTAGGCGTTTCCTGATTGGCTGATAAGGCGTCCAAGGTTATCAGTAGATTATACTTTTACCATAAATATTGCACACCTCAAGTGGTGATATCGTTAAAAGTGATTTATATTTTCTTCCAGGTATGTCATTTAGGGAAACAGGATATAACCGAGTTGAAATTCATAAATTCAAAAGGCTATATAGACAAGTCACAGTACGTTATCTAATACACATATCGGATGGTGGAACAAGGTGCAGGAATAGAACAAATCAAAAACTTATTTTCATATACTTTTTTAAAGTATTTACGGTTAAAATATTAATTGTTGTAATACTTTATTTTCCGTGCCCCAAAACGCCTTCATACGATCAAACACACATAGTAAAAGACAAAATGATTATTATTATTGATTGGTTTTAGAATGAAACGAAACTGTTCAATATTTCTTTAAATCTAACTAAAATCGGGAAGTTTATTTGAAACATAAACAAGATATGGACTATCAGAACATTAATCATTGTTAAATGGTGAGTATTAAATACTCTAAAGTTATTCAGTACGAAAGTTTTTTTCATGACTTTATCACCATTAACTTCGATCTCCTTTATGGAGTTTAAGTAGAGATCGAGAAATATTGATGAGAATCATTTGTGCCAAACAACTACATTTTGAGCTGTTGGGGATTGCTCTTAAAACACTACTGTATTGTAAATTACTACTGTCGTGTATTGATTGGTCCTTGGTGTTAGCTATAAGACGTCTAATTAGTCTTTCATCCTGTTGGTTCATGTCTCTTTGATGAAATTATAAATTATGGATAGGCCAATTAAATTTAGGATAGGGACACGGATTTTTGAGCGAATGTCATTTGTTTAAATAGTTAAATAGTATTTTGGCATTATAGCTGATCTCAGCTTGTGATGAAAATCCAAACTCTAGTTCCTCACACTGATTCACAATCCTAGTAAGTGGTTGAAGTTGCTAAAAGTCACTTAAGAATCACTCAAGGTTGTTCAATAAATTATAGGATGACTGTCTAATCCTAATATCTTAACTTGCTAGGTTTAGCACTCTAATTTTAGCATCTTAACCTTAATAATCAGAATTCAGGTTAAGTAAGCGACTATCATCAATGAAGCAGTGGCTACATGTGTTCCTGTAATCTATTCAATCATTAAAAGAATAGACTGTTACTGGTTTAGCCAAAACTTGTCACCTCTAATAGACTTTTATCTCAACATACGCCACCCCGTAAAATAACGTTGTCTCTGTTATTCATACCTTCTCTGTATGTCATTTGGTGCCCACAGTTACATAAGATAGTATTTCTCTTTAGTACAAGGTTTTGTAAGTGAACGATGATACCATCATTCAAACTAGCCAGAATATGGAATCTCATCAGAAACATGGTTCCCTATAACAGGTGATCTGCAATTGTGCTCTGAAAATGCCGCTTCATTTCAACGACTGACATTTTAAGCTGGTTGGTCGTTTCGAGGCTGTCTGTATTGTTTAATTCGATCAGTCTACTTCCTTTAGTTAAAGCATAAAAAGACATTCACATAAGTCAGTATGATCTTTTATCGCTGTGTGAGGAGGTTGGTATGACTGAACAGTTATCATATATAAGACACACGACGTTACATCCGATGTTGTACCAGTGGTTTCTACGTGGAGATATCAACTCTCAAAACAGAACAAAATATTAGTAAATAAGTATACTAATTAAATATTGGATTATATTGAATAATAAACACTTAGTACGAAATTACTAACTAGCCAACGAAAATGTTTTTTTTTCAAAAAAAAAACATCGCTTTCGTCGACAAACAAACCAACCTACCAACATTAGGATTACGATAAGCATACGCAGTAAGAACTCGTCGAAGAGACTGAATACCCTCTGGTGTATGATAAGCAGGATGTTCCGGGAATGAACGGTGTAAATCTCGTTCAATTTCTTCATTGACAAAATTATTGCATCCTTGAACACCGTTGATTAATTTATCGTAATAGCCTGGATTGGCAAACATCTATGAAATATAATTACAGACAAATAATATATGAGATAATTATGTGCGGAATTAAATCAACTTTTAAAAAAACTGCATATTCTGAACGCCTTCGAATCAAGCGCTCCATTGATAAGCATAGATTCAAACAATTGGTAAAGCCTACCGCTTATTTCAACAAACCCTGCTTTATATTGTAAGTATCTAATCACCTTAATGCTCTCCAAGTGTTTAGATTAATCAATGCGATATGCTATCTAGTTAACCAAAATAATATAGGGTTGTCTATTGATCAAAGTTATCATATTTCGCATCATTCGATGAGATGAAACAGGGAATTAAAAATATGAATATCAAAGTAGTCAAAATATTAAGTCTTCTTAAACCTATATACTAATGACTCATGTGAACAGTAGCGAGATAATTCCAGAATTTCTAGTGAGAAGACGTGACTAGTGGAGTTCAACCATTTTGAGTGTGAAGCAGTCGCTCACCAACGGCACTGAAAGATTTCCGAGCAATAGGATGAATGGGCTGAGATTAGAAACGTAAAAAAAAATTGGATGCCGGCCCTATGATCTAAAGTTTAAGTGCTTGCTGAGAGACCTGAAGACCCTGTGTTCGATCCCCAGTAGAGCCATGGATAAACATTGCTGAATAGTTCCATAATAGGATAAGACTCCTGTCCAGTGCTTCCTAGTTTTCAATGGCTGTCTAAGTAATGTCGGTCTGTAGCGTCAGTTGAAAACTCTACATTAACCAAAAAGTTTATTTCCCAAGGAGAGTATTAATAAGAATTACAATGATTTTCGTCATGTGATCGATGGTGAAGAACAATGATATGATTACTTCTCTTTTTTATAAATAAAAGATAATAAGCACACATGTAGGAAGAAGAAGAAGTAGTTATGTCATTTTTATCTGAATAAACATGTGAAATACATATGTTGACATGGTATTTCATAGAGAACTACTTATTTATTTTTCGCTCTATTTTAATTACTTAACCTAATAATCACTTGAAAAAGTTTTAAGAATACTTTAATGTATATTGAGTAACTCAAACGAAAAAAAATTCACATGGGAAAATTTTAAGTGACTTATAAATAAGTGGAAAGAGATTGAGAGGTAAAACTGGTATAATTTTTTTTAAAAATGAATAAATAACAGATTCCATGGTTAATTTTATAGTAAATAGTACAGCGTTTAATAAAAATGTTTATTGTTCTCCCGATAATAAAATTTCACTTGTGAAATGAAATGTTCTTAACTAAAATATTCAAGATGACAGACTGATAGTATCCACATGTTTCATAACATAACGAAGTGGATACGTTAAGTTCGAATTGGTAAACAACTATTTAAAGCAACTATTATCCAGGAACATAACTACAATAAAAATATACTTACTTTTTTCAACAAGAAGAATTATTTTTTCAAACAAACAAAAAAAGCAAATGTTAATTTCACTACTGATCTGTTTACCTTATGTTTTAACTGCTAGAAAAGACTTAATAAATGTCAATTTCTTGCTCAGTTTGTAGTATTTCACTGTAAAGACAGTTCGAGATATGAAAATGAATAAATAAATGCTATATGACATGTTGTAGCACATGTACTTTTACCTAAACAAGTAATCTATTAGGTAACGGAAACCCCCTATAAACTGAAAGGTAAGGTTTCTTAACGATCTGTTCAACAATATGGATTAGTGTATCATCATACTTGATCATATGGCTTGATTACATTTCCATACGTATAGGTGTCCACACACATATAAGAAATTTTATCGAAACGCCAGCAACACCATACAGTCACATTAACTTAATAACAAGTATAAAAATAAGAGTCTAAAATGACTAAATGACATTCATTAAATAAGAGGGTAGGAGTTTAGAAAAATTTGTAATCTTCGTTACCTCATTTTCAGCTCCACTTAAAATCATCCATAAAATTCCTCGTTTTCCTTCAGGTAATCCATTTAAAACAAGGTGTTTAAGACGTTCATTCCGATACATTGACATGCCAGACCCAAACTCTTCAAAATATTCCTTCCAATCATCTAAACGTTTATTTTCAGCATCAGGATTATCTACGCTGAAAGGATTATTATAAGAATAACGACTAGCGAAGCATCCGGATCCATCTAATTGACAAACACAAAGATAATAGTTCAATGAAAAAAGAGGATTCAGAAAATAACAGCAACAACTTAAAATGACGAAGGCACTAAACACTTTTTGAAAAGGACACGATGATTTCAAGTGCAGAACATAATATTGGTTGTTCATATATATATTCCAAACATAAGTTACATGTAGTTTGAATAGAATAGTTATTGCTAAACGTATTAAACTGGGACTCCAAAAAAATATCGGATTATTCAGTGCTGAATAAAAACTACATTATGCTAATAGGTACAGAACCTAAGTTAACAACTATGTAGAGATAATCTTTAATTGTTTGACACTAAACAAATAAATATAAATGAACATTTATAATCTTTGTGACAAATGTTTTATTAAACAGTTTATGAACTGTATCTTATCGAATAATTTATTCGCTTCCTTTTACATCTAAATGTTACATTCCTTTCTGAATCAACTTGATGACTGGTAACCATTCTATATACATGTCAAGCAGTGTGATAGGATAAGTTTACTGTTTACTAAAAGTAAAAACTGCTATCAACAAACACATAAAGCAATAGAGTTCTGCAAATTTTCATTTATATGTACCCATGATAAGAGATTTTAGAATATGTATGTTTGTAATGATAGAACACAAATAACGAGGATAGCCATAAACTTAAAATCGATTGTAGCTAACATACTCTAATCTTATAAAATGATCAGTAAATCCAGGTTATCACAACAAAAGCTATACGTGCACAAACTTATTGATTGGTATAATTCACTACAAAATATCACCTGATCATATATTTTGAATAGCTGTTTCAATTAACATATGTCAATAAAACTGTAGTTCTTCACAGTATAATTGTGATTACAAGTCCCTTTAAGAGGATCAATATTTCAGACCATATATCACTGCATACAACGGAAAAGTGTTTAATATTAATTAAACGTGATGACTTGATAGAACTTAAATAAGAGATAATGTGACTGGCAGTTCAGCTATCAAGTTATATATAGATTTGTGACGATATCATGTATAAACTTTCGTAGATAATCGTCAAAAGTCATTTCTTAAAATGATCGTACCGCCCTCCATCCTAATTTTTTGTAGTACAAAATTACTGAGTACTAGTGAGTTTGCCGAATGCTTAATCAAAGATAACCCGAAAATTAAAAACTTTATTTGTTGTAAAGTGTACTGACCAATAGAAATTTTGAAAAACTTGTCCTTTAAACTTCTTATTTATAATCAGTAAAGAATAGATGGAATATGACTAGTAGTGAAATCGAGGACAAGCGTTTCGTCCTATACGAGGGACTTCTTAGTTGGATGTACCTGTATAAGAAGGGATCAAAATCGTCCAGTGACAACCATAGAGGGATTAGTTTAACTAATATAGCATATAAAATGCTGGCCTTAATAATTATCGGGAGACTAACTAAGACTCGTGAACTGCAAACACGTGAAAATCAGGCTGGCTTCAGACCTGGTCGTGGCTGCATTGACCACATATTCACCATTCGTCAGGTTCTAGAACACAGGCATACTTATCGGCGTCCGACAATGGTGGTCTCTCTTGACCCAAAATCAGCATTTGACTCGGTAGACCGAGAGGTTCTGTGGCAGTGTGTCATTGAAAGGCGTACCCCAGAAGTACATAAACTTTGTAAAGGCTCTTTACTCGAACACTACTAGTCGAGTCAGAGCTTATGGAGAACTGTCATCTACTTTTGCAACCTCAAGTGGTGTCCGTCAAGGCTGTCCACTTTCCCCATTTTTGTTTAACTTCATCATAGATCTACTGATGGAAATAACTTTCTCGTCGACTGAGTTCTCGGGTATTGATCTCCATCCAGGAGGTCCACTTAATGACTTAGAATACGCAGATGACATAGTCCTGTTTGGTGAAGACGCTGATAAAATGCAGTCTTTTGGTAGCACTAAGCAACAATGCCAGAATGTTTGGAATGCGCTTCTCTCCCTCTAAATGCAAGTTGTTGCTTCAGGACTGGTCTGCGTCAACACCTGAACTAAGGATAGGGAGTGAAGTAGTCGAACGCGTTGACAACTTCACTTATCTTGGAAGTCTGATCAGCCCTAATGGGTTGGTGTCTGACGAAATCTCAGTACAGATGCAAAAAGCTCGTCCGGCCTTTGCCAAATTACGTCACCTATGGCGAAGGCGAGATATCCGTCTACCAACCAAACGACGTGTTCACTGCGCAGCAGTTCGTTCCGTCCTACTTTAAGGTTGCGAAACGTAACCATTAAGAGTAGAAGATACTCGTAAGTTACTAGTATTTGACCACAGATACCTTAGAAATATTGCTCGCATATTCTGGGATCACCGGGTAAGTAATAGTGAGGTTAGACGCAGGGTATTAGGGAATGATGGTAAATCAGTTGATAAGGTTGTGAATCTTCATCGAATGAGATGGTTGGGTCACGTGTTACGCATGCCTGAACACCGACTACCATGACGCGCGATGTTAACTGGTTTTGGGGATGGTTGGAAAAAAGTTAGGGGTGGCCAAACCAAAACGTGGCATCAGTACTTGAAGTCAATAACTTCTGGTCTGAGCCATGTTGGTAGATACAGACTACTTGGTTGGGGCCCACGTGACCATCGTAACCAATGGTTAGAGACTCTTGGTGACATGGCTCAGAATCGATCACAATGGCGTCGGTGTACACACTCTCTGTCTTCCCTTAAACTATGAGACTAAAATTATTTCACATCTTTCTTTCTACGAAATAACTTTTTTTCCTGTACTATATCCTTATATGCAATCTTTCCTTTATATATTACACCATTGACTTAACTACTCCCATGAATTTGGTGTTTATCTTGCTGTGCTAATGAGGTGTGGCAACTTGGACCGATGCACATATGTGCCTGGTCCTACGTTGTAACTGACTGACTGTACCTGTATTCCAGAATTGATGTTCACTCCAGGACTTGAACTCAGCAGTGTACGCTTCAAATGGCATCGCGTTGTTCACTTAGCTACTAAGTCCAGAAAGCCATTTAATCGTGAAATTGAAACTAATCATATTTCAAATCGAATTATTGTAAGTTTTATTTAATGTACCAATCGACTATAAGTAGCTTGTTAAGTATTAATAAATCCATATAAGTAAAGTAGCATAAATGTTTATACCAAGGTTAAGCGCAACATTATCACTAAATTCTTTGTTTGTTAATTACTACCCAAAAATTGAATATCAATGGCTAATGTAATCTAAGCAATGATGAATTATTTAAGGCGGATTATCAAAATACACTTAAATTTACCAAATATGATAAATGTCAACAACCAACTGAAAATATTACAACAAGTTCATTATAAAACTAACTGTAAATTATTTGACTGACTACTTATTATAAAACAGAACAAAATATAGGCCAAAAAGCGACAGTGAATAAATTCACTGATTAGATATTTTACTATTTGAATGATGAACTTAGAGCTAGTACTAACTACTATAGTAAAGTGTTAGTTGTCGTTTAAGATATATGGTTTATTATAAACCATAAATACAAAGTGTCCAGGTTAATCATTCACAACTTACTTGAAAAATTTAACTGACTAGTAGTATTTGATGAACTAATAACTGTTAGACTATCGTTAAACGAACTTGCTATTGAAGTTATGACATCTGAAGGTTCAGATTTAGTGCTGAAATAAATAAAAGCAAACAACTATTATGATTCATAAAAATAGTAGATAAAATACATTATTATGAAGATTCACCGGTGAGATAGTAGTGGACTACTCAATTTCGTACGAAATTCAAGGCGCTGTGACAGATAGCTTGTGTCTGAATGAAATTTAAGTAAATTCTATCAGTGTTAGGGCTATTAAATTAATTAACATTGGTAAATATGAGAGGAATAAAGAATAGGGATTGTGACCTATAGCTTTAACTCAAAGTTTATTGTTACTAAAAATCAAGGAACTAACTACATAAGTATTTATTCATACGGGTTACAAAGCACTTGTCTACTCGATTTCTTATAATTGCTCCTAACAACTAACACTATATTCCAATTTTTAAGTCTAACTGAAACTCCTAATCCTAAATCCGAATGAAACTCTTAACCCAAAATCTCTGACAGAACTCTCAGTCCTTATTGGATTCCATGTAAGAAATTAGTTATTTATATCACCTGTTTTCTTGTTGAGTAAAAATCGTCTTTACCCTATCAAGGTCATTTACGAGCCTCTGAAAATTTATAAGCTTCCCAGCTACAGCATAAAGCCATGTAGTCTGCACATTGATTCTTTAGACTTCAGGAGGTAAGTAAACAATATCTCATAGTTCTGATTCGTCATTTTTATCAGCCTTCCTTTCTTTTTTTGTTTTGTTTATCTTAGCTTACTGCTAGTGATGATTTTTTTTTGTTTAGTTTGTTTTCGTCTATCGATTTCTTCAGGGTCAGCTAACTCAACTGATACGACTTGAACGGATTCATTTACCAGTCAGGTTAAAATGAAGTAGAGTTAAAAAAACGTAAGATATTTCAAGGCCTGCTGAGTTTATAACTAAGAATAAAACACAAACTCAAGTGCACATTACAAACTGATTGTACACTTTATTTAAACAAATATAACTGCAAACTTGTTAAAATAATATAATAATTAGGTTTTCATAAGAAACGCCTTATGTTAAGTATTAAGATAACTTAAATGTATTAAATTTCAATAAACACCTTTTTCTTTTTACCCAATCAGCACATTTTTACCAGACACTTTTTGTAATTTTCTGCTGAAAAAATATTTTCAAACTAAAAAACCTCTGAATTGAAACGATGATCTTACTATCCAAGAGTCAGTCGAAAACAGAAAGAAAATCCCTACTTAAAAAGAACTATGACTTATGAACGTACGCATTTGAGACCAAGAGAAAAAGTGAATAAAACCATTGACTGAACTGTATAATAATTGAGCAAAATTATAAATTACCAAATGTTTAAACAATGTTACCTAGTAAACTGTATTCTAGTGATAAGAGGTGATTATGAAAGCTTAAAATAAGAGAAATTTGACAAGCATAGTTTTGAAATTCTGAAACTAAGAACTATAAATCCATTGCTTCGTGGTGTTGTTTCAACTGTGTATGAATACTGTTAGGATAACAAGGTTCTGCAATATTGTGGTTAGTAAGAATTAATACAACTTCATCAAGATATAATCTTATACTACTAAACGAGACTGATCAATCGCAGTCTTAAACATCAATGGAACGATCCAAACGACTAGTATCTATATGAATTAGAATTCACATCATTGTACAAGCCAGTAGATAAATGCTTTTAATTGTGACACAAAAAAACTACACAAATAATTCCTACCCTCTTGATACTTCCAAATTACTGCCAATTTTCTTTAGAATATCCTCGGATCCGACAATACCAGTAAATATATAAACAAGCTAAAAAAAGACAGTACAGATAATTTAAACGAGACTTATTAAACATAAAACTTTATGACTCATTAATTAATAATTAACTCATGGGTTTACCAGATACTTGGAGGAAAGTTAGGGGTGGCCAAACCAAAACGTGGCATCAGTACTTGAAGTCAATAACTTCTGGTCTGAGCCATGTTGGTAGATACAGACTACTTGGTTGGGGCCCACGTGACCATCGTAACCAATGGTTAGAGACTCTTGGTGACATGGCTCAGAATCGATCACAATGGCGTCGGTGTACACACTCTCTGTCTTCCCTTAAACTATGAGACTAAAATTATTTCACATCTTTCTTTCTACGAAATAACTTTTTTTCCTGTACTATATCCTTATATGCAATCTTTCCTTTATATATTACACCATTGACTTAACTACTCCCATGAATTTGGTGTTTATCTTGCTGTGCTAATGAGGTGTGGCAACTTGGACCGATGCGCATATGTGCCTGGTCCTACGTTGTAGCTGACTGACTGACTGAATATAGGGCCACACCTTAGATGAAAGGGCTAATGATACCACCCTGTTTCCTAAACCGAAGTAGGGTTTGGAACTAAACTCTAGTGGTTAAAAGTCGGACACCCTGACCGATAAGTCACTACTGCACTTGGGTTGATTAAAAAATCATGAATATGACTCAGTGATCAAATGAAGATGTTTGGTCTTAAGCAGCATTTATCGTGTAACAACTAATGATACTAATCAGTTACCAAAAAAAGGAAATGGAATTTAAATCTGTTGGGTGAGAACAGAGTTCTTTAACCAAAAAACAAGTTTCTCGTTTTAAAAAACTTAAAATGGTTCTAATTCGTTCAGTGAAAAATACTTGATAAGTATATATTTATGTGCTTCACATTGTTTGTGTGAGACCTAATGAAACGATACAGATCTCCAAACCCAGGTAGGTGAAGAGTTCGTACGCCCGGGAAGTATCACAGCTCTCACACAAATCAATGATAACTACTGCTGGTCTCACTGCTATTGTGTGGCGTAAATTTACTTGGTGTCCCCTTGTACCAATGTTTATGTATTCAAATAAATAAATAGCCCGGATTTGAGACCTTACAGTCTGAAGCCAAATAGTAGAAATTCCTTTATCAGCTAGAAACATTATAAAGTCGTCCAAATACAGACGTAACCAAAGTACCCCGATAAACTGAACATGAGGTAATGAGAAAAATCTATACCGTTACTTTTGAAACTTTATCTACATACAGCCATTTCTCCCAAACAGCAGCGTAAAATATCTACGTTATACAGCCTCAACTGAATGAGTAAGACATGCAGTTCTGTGGACAGGTATTTTATAGACTGAACAAATAGGTCCCGGAAAACAGTATTGTGATAGTGTGCCCTAAGATCCGTTTTGTTTGGTTTTATAGATTTAAATTAAGTGCTGAAAAGTATCAGGTACAATAATATCTCAAATAAACCTTCCAAGTGTATTTAAAATCACTGTAAGATATGAATCGACCAACCCTATCATCATCAATCATTTATGGAACGTGACCAGATTAATTTCATACTGTTCTGAGAAACTGTTTCGATTTTAAGGTGGTTCGATAGACAGAAATAAACAAATCAACTACCATGAATGTGAATTAATCAGAATTGTTATATTTTCCACCAAAAGAGACGAATGGGAAATTACCGGCCAGAAAGACAAAGAGAAAGTCATTATGACCGACAGTAGTGAAAAGCCACAATTAGGAAAGTGATAAGTTAGGATAAGAAAGTTAATTCACGGGTTTTCTCTGACTAAATATAACATTTCATAACACTAGTTTTATTCCCAGTGCAACAGTTAGACATTGTTTTCATTCACAATATAACATTTTATTTAGTGTAGCATCGGTTTTAGCATCAGTATAACATGTTAGTCAGTAAGACATTGTGGTCATAGATTTTAATGAATTTCTAGCCGATATCAGTTCATAGTGAGAACCATCTTCAAAAAGCTTATAACAGGAGACAAAAATTGACGTCGTAATGGTCTTTGTTGCAAGTGAATGGGTGTATAAAAACTATTGAGTGCTATCTTATTGATCAGGACGCCAGAAAATCACCATTTACATTAACAATTAAACAGTAACTAACTTTATCAGCTGTTATTATGATGACTCCTCCTGTGGAAGTTGAATCCCTTTGTGGAAATTCTTCGGCTGAAATTATTTCACGTAGAGGAAGAATAATCTTAGTGCTTTCACCCTGTACATTTTAAATTATAACAATACAACAGTTACTAAAAACATGAACTAAAATTTACATTTGCTAAAGACTGATATTAGAATGCATAGAAGAAAATATGAGTGAAAAAAAACACTTCTTGAATATATCCAGAAAAATGTAGAACATTTGTTTACTTCTATCTGAAGTTTGTGGTGATGTCGTTCAGAAGAACGATGAAAGCTCCACGACCAAACCATCCAGCTCAGAGAACAAAACTCCGTCAAAATCATCCATCTGAGCTACAAATCTTCTCCAACATTTGTTTACCTAGAAACTCGTGATACCAACTAGCCATATGTTATACCCCCCCAGGTTTTGTTAAGTAATGAATAAGCCAAAACGCTCTAATAATATACTTATCGAATTAAATTGACTGTAGTTTATCACAAACAGACAAAAAGACTTATAATGTTCAAACTCCATTAATATAAAGTACTGAGGAAATAATTGCAATATAATATGTTTTAACATCATGATTGATAGGTAAAACAACATAAAGCTAAAGAGCTATAAAATAGTAACAATGTGAATAGCACGGTACTGCAATCACAGTTGAAAAAACAGACATAGCTTTCTCTTAAATCTAATATTCATGTTCTTTTGATTACTGTAACTATGTATCAGTTGGATTATTCAGGGGTTACAAATTTCTTAGTCATGAACATAAATTTCTACTATTAACCTATCAAACATTTGGGCGATAAGAAATATTCCAAGAGTAAATTGGAAGACATAACTTTTTATAGGGAGGGGATTTTATTAGTTATATTTCTGTAAGTGATGCCGATAAATAGTGATAAAAGTTGAACAATTAGTAAAACTTAGGAGGTATAAGAAAGTTGTTTCATGCTATCCAGAAATCCCTTGCGATTTCTAGCATCAACTACGTATTCTTTAGTGAAAGCAACACACATGTCATCCAAAGATATGATTAACCAAACAATGAGTTGGTACAAGTTTCAATCTATTCGGTTTTTTAAATATGAATTTGTATTTTAAAGGCCAATATCTTTCAAGGAGTTAGACAGTTTGGGATCTAATCTAGAAAGGATGCCATGGTTAAAAACTGCTGATGAGTTCTGTAATAAGAGATTAAAAGCAAATTCTTAGTATTCAGTGGTTTATAATAATTATTTCTCTAGTGCCTATTCACGAAAATAAATCAGCTAAAACTTTATAAGAAGTCCACAATTTATCTCGTCAAAATGAATTACGAATGCCAGCATTTTTACAAAAACGGGAATGAACTAAAACAGATCACACAGATATTGACCTAATCTCTTTATCATTGTAGGCAATATAGCATCATTGTTTAGAGTATAATAAGTGTCAAAGAGGAAACAAATACATAATTCAGTGATAGATTACACTTTTCAGTCAAGTCAGCTGGTTTCTCAATTTTGCAAATGATGATATTCACATTAGACCACTGATTAACTGCTAGCATAATTCATTCAAATTTACAGTTGATTGAACATTTGAAATGATATGTCAGTTATTATTATTATGAATGTCGTTTAGTTATCAACTAATGAATATAACAGTCTTCTGTAGTTTTTTTCCTTGTGTCTTGTTCCACTGTAGTCAATAGTAGGTAGCAGGTAGTAGCTATTCCACAGTCATGGTAGACAGTCGTATCAGTATCAGGAATCACTATTTGATTCAGGTAATTACACTGTTCCAAATCATTACAAAAAGTCTAATCAATTGAAAATTCACTGAACAAATAAATAAACTAACCGACGAACAGTAACAAATAAATTGAGGAGATAAAAACATTTTCCCAGAAATAGTTTCAGTATTATCCAACCGTTGCAGTTTACAATCAAAAGAAGTTTCTATAATTTCATATGCAGGTAAATGAAACGAATCTTGAAAATGTTGACTACGGATTAGTACATCCAACTTATCCAGTAAATTGGACGAGTTCTGAGTAAGTAAACTGATAAAAAAGAAAGAGGGAACATAGATACTTGTGACTAAGTGATTTGATGAGAAAATGATAAAATTTAGCACTTGTTACTTTGGCTTAGTTAAGATAGAAATTTCAAAGAATTTTTCACCTGAATAGTATACTTAAGAAATTATTGAAAAGTTCAGAAGTTCTGTTGTATTTTTCTAACTTATCAAAGTTGAATTGTGGATAGCAGTAGAATACAGGAAGCACGTCTCATTAGTCAAACGTACTTGCATTCCGGTTTTAATGTTCAGTTCGAGATTCGAACACAGGACTTTTAACTTTAAATGATTATAAATTGAAAACTAATTCGTACACATTACATCATTCAGGTAGTCATATTTATTGAAAGTTCAGCACAGCTAAAAACCAGTCACATAGAGCTTCCTTGTGAATATTTGTTTACGGTCAACCGGATTCACTTAATATTAACGTGTACTAACTTTGGGAAAGACATTTTCGAACCTAACCTTATGTTTATAAGAATCAAGAATAGGCCGAATTTGTGAATATTCGTTATCCATATCCAGTTATGCTATTTTCCTAATCCACTTTCTTAGTATTATAAGACTTCATCGAACATATGTCGTGGCCAATACAATATGGTTGAGTCTTTAAGATGGGTAGATGGAACATCATATTAGAGCAGAAGTAACAATACCATTTTACAACAGACTAATCACTGAACTCGCATCTCAGAAGTAGCATTCCCGACCCACATATCTAATAGAATACCTGGAACTTTGAGTTGCAATACAGTTCCTGAAACAGCGGATATGCAGTGTTGATGAAAACATCAAAGCGTACTTGAAGAACTGAAGATACTTGGATTCATCTTGAAAAGTAAGCTTGAACTTATCTTCACCATCCTATACTGAAATAACTTCAAGTAATTACTAATAACCGCACGAATCGTAACTTATAAAATTACATGCATAATAGAAATCGTTTAAGAGGGAGACATAGTAATCAAACTAGCAATAAACAAATATTCATATAAAATTGATATCTGGAAAACTCATTTTGTAATTTATTACAATCAGTTTTAACAAGCGAGTTTCAGAGTTATATGATTTCGTAAAAGCTAAAGTATGTTCATCACCCGAACTAATGATAGGGAGTGAAGTAGTTGAGCGTGTCGACCGCTTCACTTATCTTGGAAGTCTCATCAGCCCTTGTGGTCTGGTGTGTGACGAAATCTCAGCACGGATACAGAAGGCTCGACTAGCTTTTACCAACTTGCGTCATTTATGGCGTAGGCGAGATATCCGTCTATCAGCCAAAGAACGGGTTTACCGCGCAGCAGTTCGTTCTGTCCTACTTTATGGCAGTGAAATATGGCCGGTAAGAGTAGAGGATATTCGTAGGTTACTAGTATTTGATCATAGGTGTCTTCGAAATATTGCTCGTATATCCTGGGACCATCGAGTAAGTAATGCAGTTGTTAGGAAACGGGTACTAGGTAAGGATAGCAAATCAATTGACGAAGTAGTGGAAATTCATCAGTTGAGATGGCTGGGACACGTGTTACGTATGCCCAACGACCGACTGCCTCGACGTGCGATGTTCAGTGGTATAGGAGTAGGTTGGAAGAAAGCTAGGGGCGGCCAAACCAAAACATGGCACAAGTCCATGAAGTCACTGACAAGTGGTCTGAGCCATGTCGGTAGGTGTAGACTACGTGGTTGGGGACCGCGAGATGATAGCAACCGATGGTCAGAGACCCTGAATGACATGGCTCAAAATCGTTTGCAATGGCGCAGGTGCATACACTCTTTGTGTTCTCCCAAATTTTGATCTCCTTATTCCTCCTTGTCCCTTATTTTCTTTCCAAGTTTATTTCACTGTATTATACCCTTTAAGTAACATCTCCAAACACTAATTTTCCTGATTACTGCTTATACTCTTACCGCCTCTACCACTACGGGATTTGAATCGACAACTGCATCTCTGTGCTAATGTGGTATGGCAACTCAAACTGATGTACGTATGTACGAAGTTCTACGTTGTTACTGACTGACTGACTGTGTATTCATGGGCAGTGTTCGAGATGTAAGGTGTTTCAGTAACAAAGTACGCCTCATGGAAACAACACAACAGATCCAAGGTAAATAGATAAAGGACGTTAAGCAAATTTGTGAATTAGAAAACCCCTTCATTAATGATGCAACGTAGACAGAAACATAAATAAATCGCTTACATTTTTAGGTGCAAGTCGAACTGCGACCAACTTGTATAACAGTCATCGACCAAGAGCCTGATGAATTTAGAAAGCAGAAAAAACTGAGTATTTTTTCGGAACAAAAAATACGAGTGACAAGATCAACCTGACTTGAGAAAAACTTTAGCTATGATTTAGTAGTCTAGGGTTGTTAAAATTGAATTGTATTTCATTTACTAGCCTAGGCAAGTGTGTAGTTTATCATACGTAATGTGATTCAAATAAGTCTGTTGCATTGATCAGAATAAGTCCGATTTGCTCTATCATTACTTCAAGTTGATTTAGTTATTGCAACTAAATTCAGGCAAATGAGCGAAAAATAACCAGTGCAAACCACGTAGTATTAATCACTTATCCATTAGGCAATATGTGGGAGTTTGCATATAGATTGTTTAAGCAAACTAATGGTAATAACACTTTTTCCAGTTCACGTTAGGGCAACAATAAATACATCAGCTAAATGATCCAGTCAATTCACCTGTCATTTAAGGGGTTGAAGAACAAACACCAAACTTTCTCTTCAGTATTTTGATAAGATTATCAACTAAGAAGCCACACACTCCCATATCCTCTGAATAACACAAAACTCTCTCCAATCTATCACCATTTCTTATCTTTTTGGTGTCGTTTATTGACTACTACCTAATATTTATAACAGCATCATTGTATTTCGTACTATCGATCGAAAGACGTTTTCGCAGTATCTGAACTCAAAAGCAGTAGCAAACAAGTAAAATGTATCACTAGAGACGCCGTAATCGAAATTAGACAACTATATAGTAGTTAATAGAGGATTGTGATCAGGTGAATATAATCAGTGGTATCTATGAACAACACCAAACTTTACCACCCACATCCAGATTTTCGATGTAATTTGACAGGTAGTTCGTTTTTGTCAGCCTCTCTGGCACTGAATAATAGTTTATGAGTTCTCTGATCAATCTACAGCATATATGTAGATTTTTATCACACAAAAATGCCACATCTCCTGAATATCCTGAACAAAAACTTGAGGGTGCATGGTATGTTTCAAATACGTACATGTAAAATGGTGTTTCAGAACTGTGTGTAATAACTTGCTTTGAAAATAAAGAACTAATTGGTTGGACTTCTAGACCCTTTTCTTTATCATTATGGCTGTATCACATTAATATGTTGGCCACTAACAATATTTGAGCACTCGCCAATCTACAAAAGTCTGAAACAATGAAGTAACACTTAAGATTTCGAAAAGACCATAGATCAACTATTACGATAATAAGCTAATCTATTATTCCTCATGGTGGGTTATACTGAGGACAAACTAAAACACAGAAATGAAATAAAAAAAAATGAAAAAGAACCAGAACAATAAAACGTTTATCTAGATATACTCATTATAAATTTAAACGGTCAACCTACTGTCTAACACCATAATTAGCCAATTGTAAAATCATATGAAGTGCTTCGTCGGAACCTGCTGGGATAACAAAGCGATACTGAAAAATATTTAAAAGATAAGATCATTGAATAGTTGGCGCGAACAAATTTTAAGTAATTTGTTGTACAGTATCTCGTTCCTTTAATGTCACACTTTTATTTGGTATTTGTTGTTGTTTCGTGGGTTTTCTCTAGCTATCTAATGAAGCATTACTTCTGAAAGCTTTATAATTATCAAGGCAGTATTATTTAAGTTTGTTAGTGTGACTCAATCAGTGTACATTAATCACGAAATATGTAATATATCCTATAGAAAAACACAAGGCAGAAAATACTTTGGGAAAAGAATGACTTGAATCCAGATTATTGGGTAAAATCCAGATCAAAGTAAATATTAATTTTTTTAAAGTCGTTAAACTTATTACTACAGTCAGTCATATAGTGACTCTATATTCGCCTGCAAACAAAGATTTCCCTTTGATGGACAAAAAAGACCAAAACAGAAATAAATAAGACAGTAGTAAAATATACTTGACGAAAAATGGACCGGAGCACAAATGGGGACGACACTCCATCACGTAGTTACCAACATGCAGATTGATAGCTAATTATAATTTGTCTGTATCGGAAGTATTTTGGTTTTGAAGCTCACTATTGTTTATGACAACAATGAGTATACTAAACAATATTTTTGGAGAAAATAGCCATCTTCATACATATTTACATATTTTTTGAAGCAAGATATCTTAAGACTATCTTTCAAAAGAACGGCTACCTAATCAACATCAAAAAAATCAACCCAACGCATCAGCAGAACCAAAATCAAGTAGGGAAACCAACAAACGTACCACCCCACCATGTACAAAAGACATCAGAAACTACAACGAGATTATTGAAGCCGTTCGGAATAGTTGTAGCACACAACCTTGCAAAATCACTTCAATAAATCTTATGCAAACCAAAGGACTAAATGACAAAAGAAGAACCGAATATCATTTACAAAATAAATTGTTGCAACTGCGCAAATCATCATATAGGAAGAAGTGGATGACCCCTTCAGCTTCGCCAGCACGAACATCAATCAGCAGTCAAACGCCATGACAAATCCTCGCTTCTATCGATGCATGTGGACAATTGTTGACATACATGCGACTGGGGAAATGTTGAGATCGTATATAGAGGAAATACTAAAAGCACCAGAGAATTTTTTAGAATCTTGGCACTCATGTCAGTTGGTAATCAACAAACATACTGAAATCGATCCAATCTATCAGCCACTCAGAAAAATCATGGACAAATATGGGAATCAGAATCAAATCAATGGGAGATACAATCAGAATAAAGCAGACAATGACAGGTTAAAGGTTAGCAATGACCAACCAAGATCGAGGTCGAGAGGATAAGGTGTGGGTTATATATGAAAAAATTCGAACACTTCACTTCTACCTGAAGTTTGTGCTGATGATGTCGTTCACAAGAACGACCAAACCATCCAGTTTAGAGGGCAAAAGTCCACCTAAAGATATTATCCGCTTAAAAATTTCGGCAACTGCAATGATTATTTGGCCAACTAATATGTAGTAGAATACTTAACGTCCTTTACTCCAAAAGAGCTCGCGATACTTTTAAGAATTAACAAGAGAGCTTGTAACAGGAAGGGGCCATCGATCCTAAAACCCGATAATGCCCTGATATTACATATGATTAATTATTAGGTTCAACCTCAACAGAGCTGTTAAGATAAGGGGGCGCTCACAACTCAAATGACTGTCAAATAAATATTTCTTTAGAAGAGAAGTACAAGTAACACAGCAATACAAATATGCTAATAATACTACGCACTACATGACGTATATGTATACTTAACCGTTGATTAAGTACAGTAAGTAAAGATGTGAATAAACTAAAAAGTACAGCAAACTATAAACAACATTAGAACATACCATACTTTTATCGAAATAGAACAGCTAATTCTCTAAATATTGAACAAAACTTACTGTTTGGTTGCGTGTTTGTACACAAGTTTTGTACAATCGTGATTGAAAGACAGACTATAATACTGAGATTAAACAAAGACATGGACATACAGTAATGTGAATCCAGGGCGTGCATATTTTGGTGCCAAATACGTTAGGATAAAAGCATAAGTAATTCAAAGTTAGGATCATCCAACCTGGACGTGACTCCTTCCCACTGACAAGAAAACAAAAATAATCTACAAAGATTCGAGTTTCAAAAATGTCCATTCTTACGAATCACTTCTCTTTCCTTAAACGGAAAGTTGAATATTTGCCGAAGTTTCTCTGGTGTATAGCTACCACTTTCTAAAGATTAATCTATACAATCAACTCACTATCCTCCATTTTTCCAGGGTGAAAATCCTTAGAATCTCCAGTACATGGAAGGAGGTACCAAGCTCATTTTTACAGCATAACAATCATTATCAAAGATACAAATCCAATGAATTGTTGAGTGAAGTGAACATTTGTTGGGTTTAGATTGTTTTTCGACCAAAAGAGATTGGTTTTACAATAGCTATAAATAGATGAAGCGCAAAACAAAAACATGGGGAGTAAAGCAGCGAGTTTTGAAGTTAAAATGAAAACAACCAAAAGAAGTATTAACAGCATTCATTTGTGTTGCGGCACTACCAGTGAAATTCTTGATGAATAAACTTCAATATTTACAATAACGGGGAAAACAACTGAAACTTTGTATAGTGTATAGTGATCTTAAACCCAGTTTTACAGGACGCGATACCATGTATGTACCACGATTGTGTTCGATGTAAAACACCCACGGCTACTTTTAATGAACAAACAAACGAAATGCATATCTATGGTATTTTGCATCTTATCACATTCATTAGATGAAACACGTCTGACAATCTGTTGAGCTGAAAAAAAAATACAAAATGTCGCTAAACTGAATTATGAGTTGCTGAGGGTTCCAAAACGAATAGGTTTAGCTCATGCAACTTATTTATATAAGTGTCTGTTTATGTACTCACCTGTGGACGACATATATTTCCTCTATATGCTAGTTATTTTATTTAACTGTGCAAGTCAGAATAAGTCCAAACCCTTATACGTTTGTACACCAAGCTACTATTTTACAGCTTCAAATTCAGTGCGATGAACGAGACTACTATGCTTTTCTTCCCTGATCCATTAACTAGTGAGAAATCCAGTTTGCATGGAGACTTTGTAGGTCGTAATCCCGAAAGAATAACGTCTGTATTTAAGTTAATCAGTCATGTAACGATCAAAACACGTATGATTTGTGAATTAAGTTACTATCACCGAACACAAATCGTAGAGAAAAAGTGTTGCGAATCACATAAACTAAGTAGAAATGGAATACACGGAAATTTGATGGACAGCATTCACTTAGAATAGCTTGAATCTACGAAATGCGTTGAAGTAAACGGAAGGAAAATCACAGACTGAGCTGAGAAGTAAAGATTGACTTTTTTCTTTGCATATTATATTTAGGGATTATACATCAACAAACCAGCGATTAGGTGGTTTGAAATTGAGTTTTTCCATGTCAGTTCCTTATCAATATTGTATTGATATCAAGCTTTCACTGAAGATAGTTTCGATCCTGAAGTAAATCCACTATGCATTTTGAAGAATAAAAGGAAGTTTAGGGATTAATGTACATTACTAAGTAACGTAAAGGCATGGTCTGATAAAATAGCCGCGCTGTGAAATATCCTAGCCACTTGAATGTGGGACTAAATTTGATTATAAAACCCTAAGATAGTATTTGCTGTCATATTTGAAAATCATTGGGAATACATCGTGACTAATTTAGTAGCCACTTTGTAGTGTTGACGAAAGACAACTCCAAAATAACATAATTGAACACGTATTTACAACATTTCGTTCGAAAAGATAAGTGGTTAGGCCTTAGGAAATCGATACATGTGTACGAAAGATACCAATTACTTAAATAATGTAGAGAACTATGAACTCGAATTCAGAGTTCGCATGTGATCACAGCACTTCAAAAGTTCATAAATGCTAAAACACCTTGATGTATTGAATTCTGTAGAAAAAGACAAGTGTCCTACTCCATTTGTAAAGAAATATGGAGAGAAAACTATTCATACGTCATATTTGAATAAAAACATAGGATCTTCCGACTTAGACATTCAAATATGAATAATGTTCGATACTTTTGTTTTGGTTGAAATTCAAATAATGGGGAGATTTGTTTATCGAAAACATGCTTCAGTTAAGAATGATATGAAGGAACAACTACCTAAATGCCCAGTTGAGTAAAGACGCAACGCTTATATTTGAAACAAGAGCGTTTGCAGACGACATTACATTGCTTCAATAACTAACGATCATTAAAGTTTGTTAAAATACTTGCTGCATTTAACACATGTGAACCTAATTTTGATGGAATTTGAAAGAACACCTGCAAAACGGATCCATATGAAGGGCTTCTTTGAAGCATCCATTGCAAATGTATATCATCCTGACGTTTGTGCTGATGTTGTTCGTAAGAACAGTAAAAGTTCGATGACCAAAACACCCACTTATGTATTTCTTCCTTTTGATAAAAGGTATTCAGTCTGTTGCTGAAAAAGTCACCTTTTCGTAGCCTGATTGTAGGAATTCAAATTGTTCAAATGTTTGTGGAGCTTTCGCTTAACAGGCTTCCGTGTCTAGCAGCAGGGGATCATCAATACCTCCAGGCAGGAACCTAGGTATGTTAACAATAAAAGAGGAAAAAGAAATTGGTAAATCATAGTATGATGCAGTCCTTGGTCCTTAATAATAGGTCAAGTTGCCTCTTGAAGGACTTCTGGGAAGTCTCTTGGACTAGCTCGGCCGACAGCGAGTTCCAGCATTCGACAACTCTTAAGGAATATAATTTATGTCTACGTTTCGTTTTGCTCTGTTCTGTCTACAGTTTCTGGTTGTTACCCCTTAGGTTAGTGTTCGAACTAAGCTTAAGTAGGTGTTTAAGAGGATGTCCAGAAGTGTTGAGAATATTATAAGCCATAAATAGATCACCTCTAAGACGCCTATACTTTAATGGGTAAAGGTTAAGTGATTGGAGGCGCTCTTAATAATATTTAAATTTAAGTCCTCGAACTGATTTTGTAGCTCATCGTTGGATACGTTCCAGAGTGTCCTCATCCTTTTGGAGTGAGGGAGGAAACACTATGTTTCCGTACTGTAAAAGCGGACGAATAAAACTGTTGAAGATTACGTAGAAAGTTCTTCCGTTATACTGGCCAGAACTGCGCTTCAATGTTATCAGTGCAAGGTTTGCTCGAAAGGCATTTTTGTCACAGTTAGAGTAAGACTTTAAATCGTAGGGCACTAGGACTCCTAAATCTTTTTTGACTCGAGACACTACTAAAAAAGAGTTTTCTAAGTTGTAATTGTAGTCTGCGACATGTCGCAGATGGGCTACTTTACACTTTGAAGTGTTAAAGGTAAGTCCGTTATCGTCTGCCCAACTTTGAAGTCGAGTCAGATCCTCCTGAAATGCCTGTATATCGTCTTGGTTGCGTATCTCTTTCCAAAGTTTCACGTCATCAGCAAAAAGTAATAGGTCTGACGTTACCGGTTGAGGAAGATCATTTATATAAATCAAGAAAAGAGGTCCAAGTGCTGACCCTTGGGGGACCCCACTAGGACATTCCATAGCCTGAGATGAAGTGAAATTAACTCTTACCTTAAAATGTCTACTTTTCAGATATGAAGTGAGCCAATCGATTAGAGGTGGTCTGATACTTAATCGATTGGGCCTATTGATGAGACCTGTATGGTTAACCCTATCAAAGGGTTTTGAGAAATCAAAGTAAATATTATCAACCTTCCCCTTGCGATTGGGGATGCTTGCCCATTAGTCCACCGCAGTCAGAAGGTTGGTTATACAAGAGTAACCCTTACCGAAACCATACTGTTGGGGTGAGAAGAAATTTAAGGACAGTAAATAGTCATGTAAACCATCGCATATCAGGGACTCCATGATTTTTGAAGGTATTAAGAGAAGAGCCACCGGTTGGTAACTTGAAGGTTCGCTGCGTCGACCTCCCTTGAAAATCGGTGTGGTGTGAGTCAGCTTCCAATTTTCCGGTAGTTTGCCTCGGCTTAGCGAGTGTGAGAACATCACTCTAAGCGGTGTTGCCAGGATTGAGGCTGCTTCTTTCAGTATGGCAGAATGGACCAGATCTGTGCCAGGAGGATTGTCTTTTCTTAGGTGCTGCAGTTTCGGAACATCAATTCAGAGCTCAGGTTTACTACAGAAAGTCCTGTGCAGTTTCAGATGAAGTAGTCATCAGTATAGTTGATGTGTGTCGTTTGAAATGTCCGGGAGTATTGTTCAGTGAAAAGGTTAGAGGCGTCGCTGTCGTTATTGGTTGGGCCGTTAGGACCTAGCAGTTGAGAAACTCCAGTGTTGGCTTGATGAAGAGAGGCTGCATAATAGAATAAGGTTTTCGGATCGGAGACAAATTTATCCATAAACTTTATCTGGCACTGAAGCCTGTCTTCGCTTATAGCCTTCGTGCATATGTTCCTTATATGTTTATATTGCCTGTACGCGCAGTTTTTGTCAGCTCATTTGTATTCTGCCCAACAGTGCCTTTTGCGGCTTAGCAGGCGAAGAGTGCGATTCTTGATGATTGCAGGTTGCTTGTAGCTTTTGGGGACCGTTGGAGGAACTGACCGCCTAGTAGAACATACGAGCGTGCACAGTAAGAAGTCCCAATGAGCATTCACACCAAGTTGAGGTTGAACATCCCAATCCACCTGTTGTAGATAGTTCTGTAGAGCTGACACGTTTAACCGTTTGAAATTCCAGTTCCTGTTGTCGGTGTGATATCTTGGCTCAGTTTTGCTGACGAAACTGAAGGCTATAACAGCGTGATTGCTTTGCCCCAAATAGGCCAGGATTGTTTTTCCAACGAGTTGCCGACTTCATATTTTCGTATAATCCCAAATCCTCAATGAGGTTGAAGAATCGAGCTTCAGTTGAGTTTTCACCTCCAATATACGTATGCTCCACGGAATTGACTCTAGGGAGATTGAAGTCCCCTTGAATCAGGATATGAGTGAAACCGAGACGGGTAGAGTGGGATAGTCCTTCCAGCATACGACTGTCGTACTCGATGTCGGCAGTGGGCTTCCTATATATGACTCCGACTAGACACCTCGAAGTAGTAGACAATCTTACAGAACACCATATGGATTCCTCAAGATTGTTGAACTCATGGTTGTGGACTTGGTGTACCTCCAAGCAAGATCGTATGTACAAGGATACTCCACCCCCAATTCCTGTTTTTCTGTCGCTTCGAAACAAAGACATCCCAGGTATTGCTAACTCCTGGTCTGAAAACTAAGAAGTACAAGTTTCAGATATTCCTATCAGATGAACCTTATAAGCATTGCTTAGTTCACGTAGCTCATCCATTTTGTTTGGTAGACTCGCAGCATTCATGTATAAGCAGTTTATGCTCTCAGTTTGAAACACGTGAGATTCCTCCTGTTTGTCTGTATGAGCCTTACGTGAATGGACAGACAGCCTATCTATATAATGCTTGCCAAGTTGGTACGCCCTGTCTGTTACACGTTTTTTTATCATCAAGACAGTCCACAAGTGGAGTGGTCAGTTCCAACTTGCCTTTATGCTTGGTCCTAGTTTCATATGGCCTGTCCGGGTGCATGCGGATTCCAGTCGGCAACCGACGTCTGTTGGCACAAAATGCTAGCAGAGTTGCAGCCTCCATATGGGAAGATGGGAAAGTTATCCTCATCAGCCGGGGTCTAGAATCACCGTCCTTCTTGGCTAGTCTCACCACTTGTTGAGTCAGTATGTTTTTGGGCCTCAAGGACTGTTTGATGAATTTCCATTCCCTTATATCAGAGTTTGCTGGAATAGGGTTTGTATTTTCCGGTACACCTTGCACAATTATATTTCTCTCGCGGAAAAACTTCTCGCGAGATTCTTTAGGGATGTTCCGGATAAGACTGTGCTCAGAATACGGTATGTCGGGCAGTATTCTTACGTTCCCATCTGACTTCAGTAAATGACTCGCTAGTAAGACATCCTGTACGTCGGTAGCATTCTTAAGTGTTACACTAAGTAGCTTCGGGTGAATTTGGTGCTTAGATTCCTTTCCCCGAGTGAGCCATGTGATCGTAAAAGGCTCTATTCTAGCAAGTTCAGGCTTCTTGTTCAATTCACCCCAAAGCATCCTGTCATTTCTTTCCTGTAAACTGAGAGGAATGTCAGGGTTGTCTTTGAGGTCCGTGATTATGAGAGAGTCATCACGAACCGTTGTTGTTTTCCCACGTTTTTCAGTGCGTTCAGGTTCAGCACCGTGCTGTTTGGAGGCCGAAGCACGTTTGTGAATCCTAGGCTCTTTGATGACCGGACGGATATTCTTGGGGGTAGACTGTGCGATTAGATCACCAGATGATTTCCGTACAACACTTGGGATGTTCAGCTTAGACGGTGACGCCAGGTTCTTTTTAGCTCTGTTGACGTGATTCCAATCACCCACAGAGTTTTGGGGAACTACTGTTGCATTCAAGGACCCCGAGCTCGGAGACCTTAGTTTACTGATGGAGTCTATTACCGTCGACGTAGTGATGGTGCTGAGTTTCAACGTGTCATCATTAGTGCCAATGCATGCTCCATCGATGGTAGACCTGTCGACATCCCCATTCTTGTTTTCGTTGAGCGCCCTTGCTTGTCTACCCGTTTTATGACTGTCTTTTACCAAGTTGGCTGACAACTTATTCCGCAGACCTGTCAATAGGACAATGATGTTACTCAGCAAAACTACAGCATCTGTGCTGCACGTAACACATACCTACTTATGATCCGAATTGCTGAGTCTGTTGTAAGCAGTTGCTGTGAGAACTGTGTACGCTTCATGGAACCAACCTTTGCAGTTGTCGAAAGGCATGCCAGATGTAACAGAAAAAGGGCATCCAGGTCGTTTGCATGAATTTTTCATGACTATATTGACGAATACTGTATTATAGATGCTACCAAAAGCCTAAGACCGTACAAAATGCACTAAAAACGGGTAAAGATGGATAAAAACGGATGAGATCATCTGAACTAGCCTTTACGCGAAAAACAGAAAAAAACGAATAGTAAGGTGAAGCAAAACCACAGCTAACTATTAAACTGGGGGAAACTCGAAAAAAATAATCTACCGAACGTATAGCTCATAATTGATTCTTTCGATCAGAAACGGTACTTTTGTTGCGTAAGAACACAGAGGATGTTTGAGAAACGCAAATCACATCAGGACTACACTTCCCGTTCGTAAAGCGCGCTATTACCAACATTATCTCTTTTGAGCCCATCTTGTTAAATCTTGGTACTATAATGTGATAGTAAAATATTAACGTGCAAGAAATTACGGGCAAAACGTTCTTCGTACTCGTTTCGCGTCTGACATTTGGATTCATCCACAAATAAATTTCGTCGCCGTTGAGCTCTTCACATCAGGCTGTGAGCCTGGTTTATCTACTTCCACTTGCGTTTTTGAAGCTTATCCTGATGATTTAAGTAATCACAGTCACTTCATAGCGCTTAGCTAATATTCGTGCTTTTGTGTTTTTGGGGGTTTTATAATAAGTTGGCATGAAGTTGCATGGTTGAGGTTGTAGGATGTTACGTCCAAGTTTTTCTCGTTCCAGTTATTGAAATACGGACTATCGATCTACTTGCAAATTACGAACCCAAATTAACAACAGAACCAAGCTCCAATTTAGACACCAAATTTATTCGTAATTCACAAACAATCGACGAAACGTCGTTTAACAACAATAATTATAACAATTACAAAACAACCTTTAATTTTGTAGGTTCCCAGAGCAAAACACCCAAATACCAAACCATAGACAAAGAGAGCACCAAAATACCAAACCAAAGACAAACCAAAATGTCCGAAATATAGATATAAACAAACAAGTTCAAAAGTTAAGTAAAACAATTACATCCAAAAACACAGTAAATTATTATTGTACGATAAAAGGTTTTGATCCGCCAAATGTCTTCAGTTCTCCCGTAACATAGGATCATAGTTTCTTTGTGACGTCTGTAGAAAACACACACACTGGGGAACAGTTTAATGCATTTTTGGTACAAAATTTATGTGCGGTATGTCCTGAATCCATGTTAAGTCAACACTTAAGAGGGCATCATCTAGAAACTGCCTCTTCACAACAGAATTCTCAATAGTGACCTTACGTTTTAAGTTAGAGGAATTATTGTTACTTCTTTATGATGTATAATTTATTTGGAAGGTGACTAATTACGTCCTATTAAAAACTCAAGTCATATATACCAGTTAAATTTTCAAATATCCACATGTCCTACTGTTGATGAGCTTGTAGCGTGGTGTCGAGTCGCGGTGGACTATGAGCACCGCTACAGAGAAACACGTGCCAAATGACTCCAAAAATCCCACGGAAGCCAAATATCAGAAGGCAGTTAATGGACCAAGTCGAGATATATTTGCTGGCGATCTCGTGGTATCGAAAGGATACCGAGATCGTGCCAGGATACAAGCTTGGTTACAGAACGTAACCGAATTCGCGCGAAGTCACAATCAAAGTGTGTGAATAATAATGGATGCTTTTTAGCACAGTTAAACAAAGAACACATTAAACAAGCACAGGTACAACTGGTTATAATAATACTAATTGTTTCCATCAAACCAATCGTATTCTCGTGATAAAAGTGAGTCACTACAAGCTAAACACGCTTTATGAACAGTTACTTTTACGAGACAAAAAGGTGGACAATTTTAGTTTTGCGTAAGAATGATAATTAAATGAAGTCGAATCGTTTCAGTTGCTAATAATTCTCAGAGTATTCCAATTTCAGGCCTCTTTGTCAAATGCATCACAGATTCTTTTTTGAAGTATTGTTTATAATAAGCCCATTAGTACCAAAATAGACATCAGAAGTTGAGGTAAGCATACCTGGGTTCTCCGAATGTGTTTTGTTTATTTTGTATACAGTTTAGCATCTCTGTACAGAGAGATTTCATCTACTTCGCCCTGTGAGATTTTTAATTTTGCTACAGTTACTGATGCAACAAATTCGGTATTTGACACCATTTTAACCAGTAACACTTTTTATAATCAAAACGTGCCAACCCAGTGAAATCATAAGTCAGAAGCAAAGAGGCTCGAAGATATATTTGATAAAATATCGATGTATCGAGATTTAACTAAGCCAAACTGGTTAGCAGTTGTAGGAGAAGTGAAGCACGAGGTACTCACTCGTGATCTCGTGCGAATGCATAACCGTGTGCCTCCAGCTAGGTGAGCCTGCTAAAACTAACGCGGTCAGCATTAAATGTCGAAGACATATAGGGCTATTGATTTTGGGGGTTTATTTGCCGCTACACAGTATTAGTTATTTGCTATTTGCAACGTCTTGACAGTTTCTATATGAGAATCGGAATAAGAGAGTTTTGGGGTAGTGCTCAATTTTCCGCACAACAATTCTCTGTTGATCAAGGTGTCAATAAGGAAAGTTTTTCTTAAGACATTCTTAAACTTCAATCCCCAGGATAGATGTTCCTTAATTAGTGATGTGGAATTCACAAGTTATAGTTGAAGATATCTCATCTCTGATTAGCAAATGACAATATTTGAGAAGTCGATGAACAAAAGTACTCGTAATGGAAAATTTTGTAGGTTATGTTGTAGCATTGGAATTTAATGACTCCAAATTTCGGACTGAAATGACAGATTCGATACTACGAGTGTGAACAATAAAATGGTAGAAAGCACCATTGGATAAACATAACCGTTTTTAAATATGAAGTGAATTCTCTGGAGTTAGTAATAAGTATAACGCATGATTGACAGGATTGCTGAACATAATAAAACCCAACTAACATGGATTTTTTATCACTGGTAACGAAATGAACAGTAGCTCTACAGAAAAACTTGACGTGTCATGACGAGGTGTACATGATTTGCGTGAATAGAGTTTGCCACATGATAAGCAATTGCCAAATTCGGGCTCACATCTGTATATTCCATTGCAATTCTTCAATGGATTGTTTTTAATGTTTTCACGAAGACGGAAATCGTCGTTAATTAAACCCCTATAGATGTAACCTTGATTCGTACAGCTAATTGATGTAATAGAATCCTATTTACTCCTCGATGGCTTTTGCATTTTAGCCTATATCTAACTGTCCAGTCACAGGTTCCGGCGTGACGCAAATATGGTCATGGCCAATTGACAATGTTGACAGCTTTAATCCATCTCACTACACAACAGATTGTACCAGTATATGTTACCTATTATGTCTGTGAATCCATTAATTCTAATAAACCTTCTGCTAGGATAATATCATATATTTTCAAAGTACTTACTAGCTGCTCGTGCATCGAACAACCTGTAACCTGCAAAGTAAACTGGCGGTCTAGTGACTCGCGCATGCACAGTCGAGCGGACCTCCTGAGGACTGACAGCTCCACGTTAGCAACTACCTCAACGTTAGCAATGCTATCGTAGATATAATTTTGGAGTCACACTCCCGGCGGTAGGAACTTATGTTCACCGCATTTGCGGTCAGAAATAATCGCTTTCCGTTTTTTTAGTGACAATCGTAACCAAAATTTAGTTATTGATTTTCGATCGATGAACCTTAATGTCACGTTTATATATGCATCGAATATTCGACGTCGCATTAGTAACAGATTATTATCCTTTATGTCCATCTTATCTATTTCTTCACATGTATAACTGCATCTTACACCATTCATTACCCACAAACAGTATTTCATTGCTGTAATTAATATTCTGTTCCCATAGAACTGTAAATCAGAACACAGAGTTTAAAGCTAGTTTCTCAATGATGCATTCCTGTTCGTCACATCCAAGTCAGTTTCACTTGCCTGTCATGAACAATCATATGTATTAGTAGATAAATTTCTGTCATATTCTATATGTGGTGTCCGAAGATTAAACTATGGGTTTCTTCTGGGGCTATTTATGAACTAGTATATATATATATATATATATATATATATATATATATATATATATATATATATATATATAGTATGACCACTGAGTATCTGAATTATGTATATTTATATTTCTGTTATAATAAGCTTTCATTTGATAGATTGGTTATTCTTATACGATTTTTCATTCTTATTCGCAATTTATCAGCGACCGTATCCTACCTTCACAACCACTTTTGGCCTGGTCTTGTATATGTATTATTTTTCATTTTATGGTGTGATACGGTCCAATTTGAAATACACGATTTATATTGCGGAGGCTGATGAACCAGTGGGGTTAAGTACTAGCTGTTCTGATTAATGAGTCATTATGTTAGCACAGGGACAAAGTCATATTCGTCGGTGTCCTGATTGGCGGGTTTGCCACGTGATAGTTGACGGGCTATAGGATATAACCCTACTTATTTCCACGATTTATTACACTGTCATACCCGTTAACGATAAACGATTTATTACTCTGTATCCACAGAAATTTGAATTGCTTAGACGATCACGATGTGAAAGCATGTCATTTTTCGTCTGCCTATTTATTTTCTCATAATCGCATGTTAACATTTCTTTTTTGTTCGCGTCTTCATGACATTCATGTATTTTGTTTACATAGGTATGACATTTGCATATTATACACTCACCCCTCATGTGACACTGTACTCCATCAGAAGTAGTATAATACTTTTTCGCTACCTATTGTGAACATCTACAGATAGTTTCCTTAAAGTTAATGTGCTATTTCTTACTAAGGGATTTGTAGCGTCTAGTACCATGTCAAGCTCACATGAGTTTTTCTTGTTTCTGGACAGACTAATTTATTCATTCTTTTCAAGTCATCTTCTGACCATGTTAATTATTCGTTTTTTAAATGTTCACCCTATTTATTATGTATCTGTTACTTAATTTTTTCTGACTATATATGTTGAGTCACGCTTTACCAAAACGATTAGGTTTACTCTCCTTCTCCGCTCTACTTCGCTTTACCGTTTCTTGTTCTGAATGTTTGTCTAGATAAACGAATGCTTGAAATAAATTTTTCCAACGAAACCCGTGTTTGGCTTCCTATAACTGCCATCACACCCATGGGGTTAGCTCAGGTAATTTAGGTAGTTAAATGAAAAGTATATGTTCACAGTATATTCATACATTCATCCGAATCAGAGTCAAACCACAGCTGGCCAAAGATGTTTAATATAGTCCTGGATTGATTCCGCTTCAATACAAGTGTTGAATATTCTGTTGCCACTGTCATTTCTATTTTAATATTGCTACTGGTGATTCGAAGTACCAGTATCAATCTTAGTTAAATTTAACTAAAAAGTGGTCTAATCCTTGCCTTATTCAATTACTACCATTAATACTGTTAATTAAATTTCTTAAGTATAAAGTCAGAAACACTTGTATTCAAGTTCTTACTTAACTTATTTCTCCCCCGGTCACCGAGTATAAAGATAATGAATCTAACAAAATTTCGAATTAGAATATTGGCAATCATTCAACCAACTTGGTACCGAGAAGCAGCACAAAAAATACTGTGTTTATTGGAGATTTTGAGTGTAGAGGAAAGCCAAGGTGTAAGATACTGGGTTGGGTCATTCTATTTATATAGTTTACAAGCGAGAGGATGATGCTCAATAAGTATATACGTAACTGCCTATACATCTCTGATAGATATACGCTGAAGTGGAAGTCTTTTTATTTGCACGTGGCTTTAGTTGGCCTATAGTTAAAGCATTTTTCCAGAGCGACCCTAGTTTATCTTTTCCTTATCCCCGAATAACCAATTCATGAATCAGTGCTATAAAGAAACCACTTTAAGTTCTATCAAATGTACATCCATATATAAGAGTTACAATAACATTCTTAATGTATTCACAGTTTATAATGCGATCGTCGTATAATTTAGGATTTCTGATTGACTTCGGGGTTAGGTGAAAATATTTTCTACGGTCAAGATTTGGAAATGTGAAACACTTCGTAAGTCATGTTAGAATTCTTGTGATACGCATGGAATCCATAGTCTTTAGCTTAACTGCATCCTGTTTTCTCTGGTTTAAAACACAATACCATTGAGATATTCAATTAAATATAACATAAATGGGTAATTAAATTTAATTTAAGATAAATAAAATTGATCTGAAGTATTAGTAGCTTCTGAAATAATAAATGATTTAGTGAAACCTAGATCTAACTATTACGTGCTATATTAATCACGAAGTGACTAGAACTGCAAACAGAGAACACTACAAACTTGCTTGAATGTACTGTATATTGAAATGGGAATGAAGCACTCAACAGTTTACACAGTAAACATCATTAAATATAAAAATACAGAAAACTAAGTGATAAGAAAGTTGGATCACGTGGTAAAACACTGCGTGACATTAATTGTTACTTAATCATGACATTATTTTAGAGGCAGCTGGATCATCTATTTTACAAAGGTGCTTGGGTTTACTGATTAATACAGGAGATGTTAAATGTTTGAGCTTTTTAAAAGTTTGTGGGATTATCACCTTAAAAATCATCAAAGTTCCACGACCCATAATCTTTAGGCTTTTTAAAGCCATGAATCTAGACAGGTAAATAGAATCTACACAGGTATTTCTGACAGAAATTGTCTTTAAAGATTTTTATTACCCTAATGATAATTATCCATGAATTCAACTTATTTGAATGCTCTTAGTGGCCTTATATCACTCTATATTTAGTGTTATAAAGTATCAAAGATGGTAACGATCTGAAGTCAGATTGATTTTGTAAAATGCTAATGGTCAATATTCTATGCAAATTTTTATCCATCACTCTATCTATCAATCGGAACGCTAAGAAGACTAGCCAATCGTTTCATATGGTCTTGTATTATTTAGACCTTTAGTTGCAAATGATGATATGCCTAAAATACAGGACTGTGATTCACGATAAATAGTGAATTATAATATGTACAAAATTAGTACATTTACAACAGAAATCTCAATATGAGCTTTATAAGCAGTTTACAGTAATTTATGAATGGAAACGAATATACCGATAGCTAATAAGTCAAATCAAAGCTTGCTGTTATAATATAATAAATTGCAATAAGTCAATTGCTTAATGAACAAACACTATATATATATATATATATATATATATATATATATATATATATATATATACTGAAACCACAGAATACGTTTTTTAGAGTATGATATTCTAAGTTTTTCAATTCTAACAAAGAAATATTTCATCTTGTTAACGAACCGTTAAAATAAAAGTTTCCGAAATATTCTTTTATTTATGATAAGTACAATAATATGTTTTACAGGATAATGATTACGAACCATTTAATATCAAAGTTTGTTGATTAGCTTTTTATTCATTTTACACAATCGTGAACTTTTATATCGTGAGTTTCTTTATTTTACAAACGATAGTAAACATTATCAAACTTGTTTTCTTCTTTGTTTATGAATTATATGAAGCTAAAAGACAAGTTATTTCTAAAGTTCATTTGACGAATGTTTCTAGTTTCGTTTCTTCTTTTGTGAAATACCTAGCTAACTAGATGTTTTTGACACATTTATTATCGATCAGTCAGTCAGTCAGTCAGCTACAACGTAGGACCAGGCACATATGTGCAACGGTCCAGGTTGCCATACCGCATCAGCACACAAGATGAACACCGGATTCATAGCAGTGGTCAGGTCAAAGGTGGTAATATATAAGAGAAAGATTGCATATAGAGATATAGTACAAGAAGAAAAAATTGGTTCGTAGAAAGAAAGGTATGAAGCGATTTTAATCTCTTAGTTTAAGGGAAGACAGGGAGTGTATACACCGACGCCATTGTGATCGATTCTGAGCCGTGTCACCAAGAGTCCCCAATCATTGGTTACGATAGTCACGCGGACCCCAACCAAGTAGTCTGCATCTACCAACATGGCTCAGACTAGAAGTTAGTGACTTCAAGCACTGATGCCACGTTTTGGTTTGGCATTATCGATCACGGAAATTCCAATCTCTTAAGAAATAAAAAAAACGACTCTCAAGAGATCATTTATTAAATTGCAACTATTGAGGAGTTAAAAGGTGATATAATGAAGGGAAATAAATGATTTGCTTTCCGATATCTCATTCAAACAATGAGTTAAAGTGAAAGAAGTCTAAAGCCGCGAACATTTATTATGGACATTCTTGTAGTATAACGGTTGTGAAAAGCTTACGTTATTTTTTAATTACCAAAATAAAGATTTATCTTAATAGCATTTATGACTTTAAAGTTCTTAAACATAAATTTGAAGTGATATTTTCGGTGAAGAACAAAATCTAGTTTTATTATGTCCGTACATGTGTTACAATACAAAACTAAGATAGTGTTTAATTGCATAACTATACGTTAATTAAGGTCATATCAAAACAACTTTGTAATAAAACTATATACACTACAAACCAGTTTATAGAGTGATTTATTCTTTGTTATTTTGAACAAACGAAAACGTTTGAATCATTGTATTACTGCTATTGTTATCGTTCTTTAAATGAATTTATCACACCTATCGTTCAGAAAAACTGAGTTCATTGTTGAACCTTCTCTTCAAACATTTTATCTGATCACTTTAGGTCAGTAAGTTAACTCTAGTATCTAGTTAGCATAATTTCTTCATTGTTCATTGACTATATCAAACTTTCGAAGTATTCGCTAACAGGAGCAATAAAAACTTAAGTTTGAGAAAACTTTGAGTAAATCAGGGTAGGTGTCTGTCCTACTTCATTATAAATTTTCAAAACATCTCTGAAAATTTTCAGAAGTCAGACTGTTCAGTTGTGTTGTGGTCACTCAACTTTTTACGCTTTTGATGCTGTGCTACATAAATGATTTTACAGACTTTGGTCCTTAAGCAGTCATTTGGACAGTGAATTACTAACTATAAATCACAAAAAATCGATGATTCCATCAATAAATAAAGTTGACAGCTATCATAACGACGGATCAGTCTTTCATTCTTCATGCCCATCATTGATTCCCGTAGTTCATTTGAAAAGTCATTTTCTTCATTTTATTATTTCTTTAACCATTCCCCAACAACTCAAGAATTTTGTGAGTTTTTCGCAAGTTCCGTGAAAGCTTTATTAGCTCAATTCTTCAGTTTATTGAACAGACCAAATGATGTGCATATGATTGGTTCATTTTCAACCAAATACTATTACCATAATGGATATTGATAAATGAATGAACATTTTTAGGTATAAAAGTCTCTTTTCTGTACTAAACATTATTAACTAACTATATGTATTATGATCTTAAAAGGTATATCAAACTGAGATACAAAATGTTTCATTTTTTATCATCATAAAATACAACTAGACTGCGAGTAACATTTGATGGGAAAATGATAATTAATAATGTTTTGAATATATCTTTAAACGATGATAGAAGTTGGCATTGTAAATATTATAGACTAAAAAATTAAGTATAAAGCTTGAATCTAGTATCAAACATTTGATTATTTTGTACATTTATTGATAGAAGTAAACATTCCAATCATTTCTAACATATTTCTGAGATGGTGGAGAAGATTTGTAGCTCAGGTGGATGATTTTGGTGGTGTTTTGTTCTCTACTAAACGATGAAGGTACAAGTATTGATAAACAATCATCTGGATAAGGTACTCAATATCCGTTGGTTGGATAACATCAGCAGCAGCCTTCTGTGGGAAAGAACAAACCAGCATCTAGATGAAGAGGAAATTAGTAAAAGACAATGGAAATGAATTGGACAAACACTATGCAACTCATCAAACTGCATCATGAGGTAAGCACTAACATGGAATACTGAAGGGAAATGGAAAAGCGGTAGACCAAAGAACATACTGTGTCGGGAAATAGAAGTAGATATGAAAAGGATGAATAGCAACTGGAAAGAACTGGGAAGGATTGCTTGGGACAGTGTTGGATGGAGAATGCTGATGAACGGCCAATGCTCCTTCACGAGGAGTAACAGGCGTAAGTAAGTAAGTAAGTAAACGATGAACCATTTCTAAATAGCAATACAATGAACTCACTGGTGAGCTTAAAAGTTATTGACTGTTTGACTTGAACCAAAGCACTTCCATCAGAATTTTTCTTTGATTTAATTGATTTTGTGGTTAGGAGTTTTAATTTATATGACATCAATGTTCAACTAATTTAATCAGTAAACTTACATATATATCTTCTGATTTCTTGTAACCTAAGGTGTTTATTTAGGTGGGGTTGATGAGTTTGGATAGAAAAAGATCTTGTAGAATTAATTTTTAAGAAAAAAAACTAAGCAAGCTGAAATTGGGAATTTATTGATTAGAAAGAATTTCAAAATACCTTCCTTTTTTGTTACATTTTTAGTTGTAAACCAAATCCAAACATATGTTCTTTTACTAAATATTGTAAAAGCGGTTGTTTTTTATTTTTGAACCGGACTAAGTTATCTGGTATGACCGATTATTTCGCTAATTAGATACAAATAACCTCGCCATAGCACCAAGGAGTGATAAATCGAGTTTTAGCTTTTTAAATTGATAATATCCAGTAGGTTTCTAGATTCTTTTACGTTAAGCCATAAAAGACGAAGAATGACTGAAGACAGTAGACAGAATTTCATAGTTATTTTGAAACTACAAAATATTTTGTCCTAATATTTTCACACGATTTTCATCCGAAAACAGCTCTAAATACAGAGACAGTGTTGTTACATGCGACATCCGAAAGTTGATGCTGATACGTAGTCTTCTTGTACATAAACTCAACTGGCTACGCAAGTGAAAAGACTGAAAGTTTGGACTTTATAAACACATACACGTCTATTCTTTAGGAAACGAAGCCACCATTGGTGTGTGTCTTGTCCCTAGGAAATTTCAGCCGTTTCCCGACTAACCACGTGAACTTATCGTTTGATTAATTTTTGACTGTCACCATTCCACAACTTATCATCCAAAGTGTAGAATGTTGCTAGGATATTATGCAGTAACCAAATAATTATAAGATATAACGCTACTCACAAAAATTCTCCTATGTAGTTTTTTCTATTCCTGTCAATAATAACTATGGTCTGGTCAAACAGTAATTGAAAGTAAGTATAAGTGTTGATTATTTGAGAGTAAATTCAGATAATATCCATGATTTCGCATAAAAGGAATTCATGATTGCAGATAAGTTTGGCTAATATCTTTCACTTTGGCTGAACCCTAAACTTAGAGCTACATACCGACTTTTTCGACTACTTGATATGGAAGACTATTTTACTAGGTAAGTTAACTTATTAAAGACTAGTAAAAACCATTAAATCTTTTGATTGAGATCATGAACCGGTTGATGTTAGACCACCTTTGGAAACATGGAAGCACTAAACATCAACCAATTCACGACATTGCGCGACCAACTTCCATTGTACTGAGGTAGACACCTGTCTCTACCCGACATGGATTAGCTCCACTGGTCACGGCTTCTCACTAGAACTCCGAGAATTCCCTCACGAAGCTAGTCACTAGCGAGCACACGTTGATTACTAGTATAGGGGTTGTGGAGATTATTAAGTTTTTGATTGAGATCATGTTCAGTGCTTCCAGGTTTCCAAAGGTGGTCTAACATCAATCGGTTCATGATCTCAATCAAAAACGTAATAATCTCCACAACCCCTATACTACTATTAAATCTGTTTGTTAAGTTGTGAATAACCTTACGAAAAGTTAATAAAAATTCATTAAACAAAAGTAACTAATTCAACTTCAAAATCGCTCATTTTTATTGTTCACATTTCAAATCAGTGGACTAACTAATCTTAATTAAATTGAAAACACTTTTCATTAAAAGTGACCATAGAAATTATAAAAAAACTTCCTAATTAGGATTTCAACTAATCCTTCTAGCTTGAAGGTCAATTTAGAGCTTTGAAATTGTAGTTAACACAATAATAGAAAAGAATAAAAAATACTTGATGAGCTCATAAGATTGAAAATCATAGTTATAGACAAAGGATTAAGTAATAAGTGATTATCCACTTATCGGTGAAAGCGAAAAGTAATCCCCGTAACATTATTGTGAATGAACTTTGGAGGATCATTAAAATTTAACTATTATAGTCTTATAGTCAGATTTTTAGTTGAATATCGTTCAATGTTTCGAACTCTGTTGAAATTTTAATTGATTATGTAAATTATCTTTGTTTGAAGATTAAATCTACATAAGGTTATTTAATCAGTTCAGTTCAATTTAAGGTAATACACAAAATTACACCTTCATGAGATGGTGTCTAAACGCTGTGTTTTATCATATAAGTACACATATACATTGTAGAGCGTTCGAAACCATAGGTCATAAGCTTCTAGTTTTAACTATCAAATTATTTTATTCATACTCTTGTGTTATTACTAGTCGCTTTCGATTGCTTTCACTAGTAAATGTAATGCATTTTATGTGCCTACTGAGTCATCGAGATACCTCTTATCTTATTACCTTCCGTTTCCCTTATAGACATTGCTTTTCACAGTCCCCTAACACACAGGGTACATTCAAGTTAGACGCGAAACGAGCAAAGGCTAAACGTCACTTATATATATATATATATATATATATATATATATATAGAGAGAGAGAGAGAGAGAGAGAGGAGTGAGCAATAAAATAACTAGTGAATGATAAATCTAAATATTTTTGCTTATCCTAATATTTATGATGATAGATTTATTCATAATTTATAAAATTGTATTATTTTCAAGTGTCTGAGTATGTTATAAATATGATTTCTTATACTGAGACCATTTCATATCATTCTAGTATAATGCACCAATACGCTAGAAAATGGTAATACCAACAAAGACTGAACTGTATTCATTGAAGTTTATGTTGTTGTGCGTGTATGCATATGCGTGTTCAATGTGAAAAAAGGAGAATATGTACAATTTAAGGTGTTTATGTTCGTATACTTACTGACAATTACTGTGAATATTCCATGACACTAAAAAAAGTTCAGTCATTAGAATACAAGGAAATATGGTTAATATTTTATGAACTCATTCATAGCAAACTGAATATATATATTGTGCCAAATCTAAGGGACAATTAAATTAATTATTTTTATGTATTACCATAAGTCTCAATAACTGTAAATCTCATGCACTCAAAGAAGCCCTTACAGAAGTATGGTTTTAATAAGGCTAACATAAACCTCACTGACGAGTGAGTCTAGACGAAATTATTCTTCTGTAGGGGCTTTTCAGAGCATCAACTTAGGTTCGATACTTCCTACAGATTTCCTTCAACAACTTAGCATCAAACTTGATACTTACTGTGAATGTTCATTCACTTTGAAAGTATTAAGACTTCATGTCATTATGCAACAATTGTTATATCAATCACATTTTCTATTTTACTGAAGATGGAATGAAATTTAAGTAATATTTTACACTTTACTTTCAAGAGTGAAATGTGTTTTATTCAAAATTAGCACTATAAAAAATATATGTAATCCGTAAAGATAACTACAATCGCATATTTTTCATGAACAGGTTACATATACAAAAGCATAGAAAAAACGAGAAAACAGTCACTGCAATAAACTGAGATTAGAAAGAGGATAAAACTAATAGTACAAGGTAACGGATCAATGGGAGTATATAACATACAAACTATTACAGACACCACTTTAAGATAAAGTCAAACGTATATGAGAAATAGTGAAGAACCCAGTATAATATGACACCAAATCGGAGTACATTCGACACCAAAATATTTTATACGACAGTTAGTATTTATGGATTTGTATTTCGATTTAAATTCATGATCCCGTATTATCACGTTATACTCCTTAGAGTTAGTACCATATCAAGGTAAAAAAAGGATTACTCCCTAAAGGTTTTGCGATGACTAATAAGCTAGAATCTGGTAGAAAATTTTATTTCTGTTAGTCGATTCTTAATAAAGTGCATCTTTTAATCGATACTACCAGTGATTTTTGTCTTTCGACACATTTAAGCTTGAATCATTTGATTTTCCGATTGTTACTTTGGGAATACTTCACAAACAAGTTACTAACAAGCTCCTGGACATAAACTTATGTGAGAGTCAATAATAAACATGAGTGACAAGTCCCAAACTACGAAGAAATGACTGTCTACTATCCATTATTAGTTTGTTAGAAAAATTATTCTTTTCACTACTATGTATTGAACTAGAGTATCCTTAATGATGGCCTAACTAAAAAAAGGATTAATCCTAAAAACGTATAAAAATTCGTAATAATATAAAAAGATTTTCGTTTCACAAAAGTAAATAAACCTAACTCCAGAATATTAAGTTGTTACATATGTATTCCTTTATTATGAACACGTGTTAAACAGTAGGATATTTAAACAGATGCTAATGCAAGAACACTTTGATGTTCGGTTAATTAGATTTTAGTTTAATGCCCAACTGATGCTGTACTTCCATGTATGTAATTACATATATATTCATAGTCACATAACTCTATTTAATGTATACTAATTAAAATTAAAGCAGCCAGTGAATTAGTAACAAGGAGTTTTTGTGTTCAATAAAGACTAATATAAAGCATGTTATGAAAGACTAATAAACTAAAAGAAAATCTCAGTTTCTAAGTTGAAGTAAAACATTAACACCGTTGATTACCAGCCAGCTCTGTGATCTAGTGATTAAGCGCTGGCGTGCTAGACTGATAGGTCCAGGGTTCGAATCTCGCGAGGTGAAGTCGTGGATGCGCACTGCTGAGGAGTCTCACAATTGAAAACGGCCGTTCAGTGTTTCCAGGTTTTCCATGGTGGTCTAGCTTCAATTGACTCATGATCTCAACTATTGAAATTATAGTTTATAATTAAAAAATACTTAATAAAACCTTGTTGCCTAGAATTCATTTAGTTGTGTGCAACATTTAGAAAATCAATGTAGTGAAAATTGTATCTATTATCGTTATTTATTTACATACTTACGCCTGTTACTCCTCGTGAAGGAGCATCGGCGGCTCACCAGGATTCTCCGTCCAAAACTGTCCCAAGCAATCCTTCCCAGTTCTTTCCGGTTGCTATTCATCCTTTTCATATCTACTTCTATTTCCCGACACAATATGTTCCTTGGTCTGCCGCTTTTCCATTCCCCTTCAGTATTCCATGTTAGCGCTTGCGTTGTGATGCAATTGATGATTTGCATAGTGTTTGTCCAATTCATTTCCATTGTCTTTTACTAATTTCCTCTTCATCTAGATGCTGGTTTGTTCTTTCCCACAGAAGGCTGCTGCTGATGTTATCCAACCAACGGATATTGAGTACCTTACCCAGATGATTGTTTATTAATACTTGTACGTTTCTGATGATTGCTGTGATAGTTCTATTATTGTAAGTATTCTTTAGTGGTAAGTGACAATCAAGATGAAACCAAAGTTCAGTTATTCTCAACAATTTCTCTAAACTTAAATAAAAGTTATATTCTATTGTAATCATTTTACTGTAGCCGTTTGGCTATTGTTTTGTATGTTATGAATGTGGTAATATATGAAATGATTCAATTGCTTTTAAAATTTCACGTTTTCGTGGAATTCCTAAAATAAAATTATATTTTATTGAGACGGGATCGTGGATGCGCATTGCTGAGGAGTCCCACAATAGGACGAAACGACTGCCCAGTGCTTCCAGGTTTCTCATGGTGGTGTAGCTTCAATTGACTTATGATCTTGACCATTGAAATTAATGATTTATTCTTTTAACCTATTTTTTACAAATCATCTTTCTTTTTGTCAATTTACTAGTTAATTGATACATTTCAGTATGTATTACGTCATATATATATATACAAATTATATTCTCAGAATGATAAACAACTTAAATGATCAAATGACATTTGAATAAATGTTTTCTTCTTTTTCTTTTTAAATATCTGACGAAATATCTACATTTTACGATTGGCAACAAGATAGTATTTTTCTAATGATTTACAAATATAATTTCTATAAATAGTACTATATATATGGAGAGAGTCTAAGATACTAATGAAAGTGTTTTGTAAAGGGTAATCTACAGTCTATCAGTTATTAATTTATCATCTGATTAATCGATAGTTTTGTTTGTTTGTTGTGTTTTTTTTTTAGTTCTCACAAATATGACCATTTTTCTTTATATGTGGAATATAGTGACATAAGATCATCATTTTGTTGTTGAAGTTTCATGTGACATAATCATTTTTTATTTTTTTATTTTTTTGTTTGTTTGAAAGAAATTAATGTTTGCTCTTTTTTTTTATCCAATTGTTGAAGATGAATGAAATTGTATTTGTCTCTTGAATAAAATAGAAATAATTAATTGTCTTCCTTTCTTCGAAAAAATTATTTAAATTATTGATTGATTTCTTTTTTTTAGTGGAATATACAGTGTTGAATAAATAAAACTAATAGATTTGTAATAAGTTAATGAGTAGAAAATATTAGATTTTCTAATGTTTCGTAAGTTAATTTAATCCACTTCTTCAAAAAAATCAATCAAAATTAATCCAGGTTTAAGTTGTACAAAGGAACAAAGTAGGAATATTAAGGTCTCATCAAATTAAATAAGAAGCAGTGACCAGTGGAGTTCAATCGGGTCAGTTGCGAGGTAGTAACTCATTGATGACAATGGTGGATGTGTCGCTCAATTTCGTGGATTAGTTGAAGTTAGACATTAACACCGTTGGATGACGGCTCAGTGACCTAGTTGAATAAGCGCCTGGCGCGAGACTGATAGGTCCTGGGTTCGAATCCCGCGAGGCGGGGTCGTGGATGCGCACTGCTGAAGAGTCCCACAATAAGACGAAACGGTCGTCCAGTGCTTCCAGATTTTCCATGGTGGTCTAGCTTCAATTGACTTATGATCTCAACTGTTGAATTTACTACAGTCTCCATAAAACCCCTTCTGATATTAAATATATTACACAAATTATTATAGAAATATATTATTTTTGTTTAGAATAATCTATCCAATGCTCATCCTTGGTGATGATATTTACAGTGTCGTATAAGTTAATAAATGATAATGAAATCTCAATAATCAATATATATTTTGCCTCAGTAAGCATAAATATTTGAAAAAAAATTGTGATGCTTTTTTTAGGTAACAGGCTTTTTGGAGATTTATATAGAATTAGGTTAGTTTTCACCAATAACCCATGATCAAACAAATGATTTCTTCTTAGCCGTCTGTGGTCATGATATCATAGGAGGTTCAATTCGTAAATTTCGTGTTTGGAAGTAGTAATTAATTTACATTCATGCCAACTTAGCCTTGGAGAATAACGAAAACATGTAATGATATATAAATGTTAGGCTTGGCCAATCAGACATATCATACGCTTATACTTGAATTCAAGCTCAAAGCCAAATTAGAGTTGTATCCTGTTGGTTAAAATTTGTTTCAGTAGTTCAAGAGGCATATATATATGAATTTTCGTTGAGTATATTCCGCATCAAACATAATTCATTTTATGTCTTTAATGGATTACTGTTTAGCTGTTTAGAAAATAATCTCAAGAACAAAACAGTTCATCTAATATGAACAGGGATTAACATTAAGTACTTTAGGCGTTCATGAGTTCTGAATGTACCAACACAATTGTTATGTTTTAAAATTATTTCACTTGATCGATTTAAGAAATTAAAGATAGGGAATCGAAAAAACAAATTCATCCAGATGAAATTGAATTCATTCTTTTTTCCGTGAATAGAGAAAGAATGTCAGTATAATAACGGAGATAAAGATTATCTAGAGAAACATTTTACAGTTAAAATCTTAAATAACAGCAAGTCTGGTTGAGTTGAATTTTCTTTAATTAACCTAAAGTAATCGAACAAATATAACCATATCTTATAATTGACGGTGATAATGAAAAAAAATGAGTGAACATTAGAATAAACACACTCTTTCTAGTGACATTGTACTTTCGAAGGTACGAGGTTTCAGTTAGAATCTATATCGGGTTTTTTTTCATTATGTTAAGGAAAGAAATGAGCTATGATATCAGATAGGTAGCCTTATAGTGTATGGTTTGATTCCCTGTTGTTAGTCTTGACTCTCTAATTATCTGAAATCACTTTTCGTTTGAATGTTCAACTGGTCAATTCTATCATTACGTAATTTGTATAAAGTTTTATTTATAAGCTAATAAACGTCAAATAGTGGGTTGCCGATCCAGCTTCTTAAAACTATTTGGAGTTATTAGTACCTTATCGAATCAAAAATTGTACAAAAAGTTTTGCTAAACCCTTGATGTTAATCTGGATTAACAAAACGAAATTAAGCCATAATTTTTGGTAAACCATAATATGATACTGATAATTAAATGAGTGATCTCTTCTCTCAATTTTTCTTATATTCTTTCGAAGGCACAGTCGTTGTTCATTTTCAAACAAACCATGTATTGATATTATAGTTCAGAAAAATCTTCAACGTTTCGGTAATAGAATATTCATTTTAGAAGACACTTCATCAAAGTCCTTTCTTCGTGCACCGTGGAAATAAAAAATATTCTTGCTTAGACTAAAAGAAGTTCTAAAACATTTCAAAATAATTAGGTTATCAGTATACGGGGGTTTGGAGAAATATTCAGTCTCGTAGTTATCACCACAAACTAATCCTAGACAAACAACCACTGAAATTCAAGAAGCACTGTAAAGCTGTCTCCATCTAGTACGAAACTTCTAAGCTGTGTGCATTCTCAACCTCATTATCGTAGTCAAACACAGAATAATGAATGTCGAGTTTGAACGCTTAACCCTTATACCATAGGGCCGGAACCCAATAGTTCACATGTCTTACTTCAATCAATTTTCAATACCGCATAACCACAGTCTAATCCTGTCAGGTGGTGACTACTTCTCATCAGAACTCCAGAATTAGTTCTTGAAGTTATTCAGTAGTTAGCACATAATTACTAGATACTAAACATGTCCACGAATATTTTTGAATAGCATAGATATAATCACTGAATTATCTTAGATAAACAGCTGTTGAAACCTAGAAAGCAATGGACAGTCCTAGTATAAAGTTCAATCATGATCAATGTGAAGTATTTATTTATTAAATATATTGGAAGATGGTTGCGCGAATTGATTAGAGTTGAACATAAAATCGATTGGATACCAACTCAAGTGTTTTTATAGGTTAAGCGTTCATATTCGAAACTTGAGTTCCTGTGTTTGATTTTTGGGGTACGGTCATGAATATGCACTTATGAGGAATTCCATACTTGGAAGAAACAATTTTCTAGTGCTTCTTGATTTTAAGTTATTTAACTAAGATTTATTTATGATTATAATAATGTTATTAATTATATCAATAATAATCTTCATTTTAATTCTTCGCGTAGGCAACTAAATAAAGTTTGATAGTGATTTATAACAACTCATCGTTATACTTTATTTTAATATAAAGAAATAAACATGAGTTCAACAAATGTTTGAAGATTAAGTAATTCATATCAACACAGCAATTAAGTGAGCAAGTAAGTTGATTGGCTGAAAGCACACATAAATATTTTTATAAGAATTTATCTCTAAATTGATAAACGTAGACGTTCACAACCATTTTGATTCAATTTCTAAAATATCCAAGATTTTGTATTAAGCTTTTGATTTGTAAGCTAATCTATGTAGGTACTCATCAGTTTTTCGTTCAATATCGTATAAGTCACTAAGAAATTTCGATACCAGTTCTTGACAAATCAAATAAGTGGTATTAAGTGAGAAATTTTTGGAGATCGTAGATTTACGTATGCTAATCTGTCCAAGTATTCGTGAGATATCAACGTGCTTATTTATTATGTCATCATTATTATAGCGATCAGTCAATAAATGTAATTTAAAATGATGAAAACAAAATCTATTTTTATAATATATCTCAAATAAAAATTTACAACAGGATAAGTATTGCTGCTGTTACTTTAAAATTAGTTCTGACAAAAAAGACCCTTTCATTGGACCTAAGAAATTGCTATGCACAAAACTATTCAGTAGATAAATGATAGTTTTAATTTTTCGAATTTTATGCAAAATTCCTGAAATTAATTTCTTTTCATATTGATTAATTCCATTCGTATAGTGTAATTTAACTGATTAATCGACGACACAAACCAATCAGATATAAGAGAACATATATCGAATTTTGGTGCAAAATTCATCCACTTATTTGGTTAAATACCATTTCGACATTATAGCTGATATCAGTTCATGATGAAAACCCCATATTTAATTCCTAACCATAATCATCAACTGTAAATCATAAGTCGAATTCCTCACATAGGTTTATAACCCTTATTTGATTCTAGTTACTAGGTGAACACTCTCAGGATCAGTCTAGCATCGCTCAAAATTCATCCATAAATTATAATCTCATCGATTAATGAATTTAATCGACAATGTGTTTTGTTATATAACAAATTATTATCAAGTAATGAAAATAATTATAAACTGATAAACAAATAAAAAGGAAGAATATATATTTGTAAAATCTCAGCGAATGAATTTTAAGTAAATCCAACATTTCGCCTGGCAATCTAGTCCAAGCTAAACAAATAGTTTAAATGATTATTGAATTCATTAAAAGTACACAATGATCATCATTTATTTATATTGATTATTATAATGTTATAAGTGGGATTATTTTTGTTTTTAGTTCATTAATTTCTATTAAAAAAAGGTTACATCATTGACAGATCTAATAAAGTAATATTATAAAATCAATAACTAGAAATAGGGGCTATACAAATAACCAAAGATCCTCGTAACATTTCCACTGAAGGAAAAAAATGTTAAAAGTTCATTGTTTAATAAAATAATTAAAGATTTCTAATATCTAGTATATGAGAATTTATTCATTCATTCATTCGAATAGGACGCCATTCTATTTATTATTCATAAAAGTAAATAAGTTTTATTTAGAAATATCATTATTTTACTGAAACCAAAAACAACACATATCTCAGTTCATTTATAGATCAAAGAAGAAAAGAAAAAGAAAATAAATGTAAAATACAAAGTGTGTGTGTGTGTGTGTTGTTTTTGTTACTTGTTTTTGGCACCTCAAAAGAAAAAGAAGAAAGAAACAGAACTACATTCAGTATTACAGTAATTGAATTACATTGAATATAATTTAATTATACACTTGTTTCTAATTTACATACATTAATTAATTAAATATGTTATTTGTACATGAAATAATAATCAATTAACTACAGGATAAATGTAATAAATGATATAACTGTAGGTAAATGTAATCTGGAAGGAAATATTACTAATGTCAGAAAATGAATAACTTTTTTTCCAATATCTGACTTGAAACAGTCACACACACACACACACACAAGAACGGATTTTTGGTAGAATCAACAATTTTAAATTTTACACTACTCTGATGAAATTACATCTACAATCCTGTAATATACATTGACAGTTATACGGAAACTGAAACCCTCTTTATGCATTCAAAAATAATTTGTCCTTTTCCTTAACCTACCCTGATTGATTATCCAGAGTGGTAATCACATTGTTTTGTGTACTTTATTATTATTATTTCTCACCTTTAACCTGTCTAGTTGACCTTAGAATTTTCATATAAAAAAGTCTTAACAAGTATATATGTGGTCAGATTGTTCGAAATGTATTGCACAAATATACGACATAATTTTGATAGATTTCGTCTATTCATTGTATTATCAAAAAATACATTTTTATTAGTTAATTCTGAAGAAAACGGTGAGACTATAATTTATGGACGATCTTTGAGCGACGCTAAAATGACATTGAGAATGTCCAACTATATACCACGGCTAAATGAGGGTTATAAACCTGTTTGAGGAATTGGGATTAACATTTACAGTTGATGGTTAAGGTTAAGAACTAGATTTAAAGTTTTCATCACGATCTGATATGAGATAAAATACCAAGACGCTATTAAACCAAATGGTTGAATGAATCCATGATCTGTTATTTTACATCAGATCGATTCGTCCATAAATTATAGTCCCGCCGGAACAGTGCGAACTTCGCTGATGCTTTAAATAACTATATTGACAATTATATAGTGAAGACTAAACTTGCAGATATTTTTAGCTATGGTGTATACAAACGATTTCAACTTGGTGGTCAGTTTAGTCAGTTACTAATAATCACAATCAATATTTATTGATTTATTTTAACCAGTTTTCACATAAACAGTTCATTATTTTGGTACTTAATAGCTGGACCTCTCTAAATAAAATTTTAGCTGATGGATAATGCTAGTTGTAATTTTACTGAAATAAAGTTTTATTTCCTACTATATTTTTATTACGTTAACCACTATCAGGGATCAGTTGATTGATTGATACATTATACTTTACGACAAGACACAGAATGATAGGAATGCTGTTTTTCTAATTCATCTCTAGGTTGTCATCACTTAAGGAATAATGACCTGTGAGCGAATATAAATTATGGTAACACAATGGAAGTTTAACTTCTAAATATATAAATCAAAGGATATTTAGATGATCACAAGTGACCTTTAGATTCCAGGAACCTTTAGAAAAAAGTTAAGAATAGTAGCTTTATGAGTTTCATCAAATAGATTAGATAAGCGCATAAGCATGCCAACTTCTATAATATACTACAGTTTAATAAAGAGAGTGGGCAGTCAACAGTAGTCATAGTATTTTTCCATTTTCTAGTTGTTCCTTGGATAATTGACTTCTAATGAAAAGTACTTTATAAAAATGTATTAGAGTAAATCACTACTGAGTATTTATTTTTGAATACCATCTTTTTGGATCTGAAGTTTCCAATTTTTAATTTAATATTAATCAAATATATAATTGAATATTTAAGAAAACTCAAATTAATAAATTGTCTTCCATAGTGAAATCAGGTTTCAGTTACTGCTCATTTTCAATATTAGGAAAAATTTATGGTTAAAAAAATATTGATTCTAACAAGTAAAAATCCTATAATTGAACTAATTCCTATCTCATTTGATAATTATTGATTTTTTCTATCTCATATTGATTATTGGATCAGAACAAAATGGTAAGGGAAAACAGCCTTTATTTTATTCGTGTACACTGTAAATGTATCTGACTATATAGTTATTTCTATATGTAAATGGTTCGTCAAATTTATGTCAAAATATTAATAATTTATTATGATTGGGTAGTATCATAATGATAGAAGAGAGATTTAGTAGAATTAATGTAAGTTGTCAATATTTAGAACGAAGTTTCTGCGAACAAACTAAGGAATAAAGAATCTATTATATGTGAAACTGTTTCGGTCAGATACTTGTATATAGGCTCAAAAATAGTGGTTATTTTAGTTAAGAACTTGTAATTCTCTACACATTCACTTGGTGTTGTTTACTTGTATCTTCTCACTGTTATTTAGGACTGCAATTGATCAGTCTCTTGTAGGCACTGTGCATCCTGTGCGGACTGTCTCAATATAGCCTTAGATCACAAGCTTTATAAGCAAAGATGGATAGTGGCTAGCAGTGGAATCCAGGACGCGCATTTTGTTCTATTTGGGACTCGTCAGCTGGATGTACCTGCATCCCAGAGTTCTAGAGTGAAAATCATCTCTTCACACTGTTTATAGGTTACTTGATAGGCATCTTTATGGAAATCACTTCATCCTGTGTTTACTAGATTAGAATTCTTTGAGATAGAAATCAAATTGTAAATCTTAGAACACTTATTTGATTTTGTCTTACTCATAGTGTGAATGTCTCCATCTCATGAAAGTTCAGCTGCGACTTAATTAACTCAATAGAGAAGTACCTTTAGATGATACAAGATAAGGCACGTTTAAATTCAAGAGGTTCACTATTCTCTTCGATATTTCAAATAATCCTTACAAATGAATTCCAACCCTCATGAAATCTATGTTCCAGAATTCTTACCGATAACTTTCAATTAACTAACATCAAATAATATACATAGGATTGCCTAGTCTAAAAACCTAGTTAACGTACTACAACCAAATCAACAAAGTTTGATCAGCATTATGGTATGGAAATATAACATTGTTTACTATTCCAAAATAAATTCCTATCCCTGAACCCATTTCATTTCGAAAATCTTGTCTTTCACGTATTACTTTAACATGTAGATACAAGATTCATTAAGAGGAAGCTTTGAAAATGTAATAAAATTCATTTTTAAGTTTTAGTAGTTGCGTAATTTTTCCAGAATATTCAGTTTTTTTTGACTAAATTTATTGATCCGAAAAAATCTTCTAAATACACTATGTGTAATGTTTACCCGGAAAATGTCAAGTTCATTTTCTCCCATAATTCATCTTTTTTGAGGTCAGTTAAACTCATATGGCATTTGTTTTATCAAATGTATACAGATAAACAATTGTAGATGGCATACACAAGCATACAATTGTATGAAATATTCGGTTGAGATATCAGACTATAATTTATATTTGGTCAGAGCCATAGAATTAAACCAAATTATTTATCTAGTGTGGTTTATTTGTACCTGACGAAACTATTTTAATCGTAGTCAAGACACCGTATTGATTAGATTTGCTCAGTATAAACATGAAATGTAATGAAGAGTTCTACACTCGTTGAATTAATATTATAGTTTGCATCACCAAACCATCATATTTAATCAGATACTAAAAAATAAGATAGCTGTTTCTTCCTAGGTTGGGAATCTTTACCAGTATTCATCCACAACTCTTTTGGCAATCGGACACAAGACCACTGGGTATCGCAGCGAATTCTTTAACTGTAGACCATTGATTCAGTATATGATGATTCACATGTTCGATTTCGGTCAATTTGTAACACTATGTATTAGTGTTCAGTGGATAATTGCTACAGTCAAGGTTAAGCTTTCGCCGAGAGGCCTGTGAATCCTAGGTCCGATGCCTGCTGGAGTCGCCGATTTTCATCACTGAAGAATTTCACAATGAGACCAAACGGTTAACTAGGGTTTTTCGTCATTAATGATTATGTAACCTCCCAAACCCTTTATAGTAGTAATTGATACCATGTTTACAAAATGTTTTCATATTATGTTAAGGGGAATTCAGCCTATCATAGTTTTATTTTTATCAGTGAAACAAGGTACAATTGTATAACACCATTTATATTGTTATTTTGGAAGTAATGGAATGAAAGGTCAAAAATTTCCTGCTCAAAAACACAGCACATCGTGTATTGAGTTCCTGTCTTAAAAGAAGCACATCCAATAGCAAACTGGAAAACTATGTTCAAAAATGAACAACACAATATATCACATCAAAAGACATAGGAGATGAACCCTTACTAAGAAAATAATACTAGATGTTTTATACTAACACATATGTTAACAAAATAGTCACTATTTAAAGAAATTTCACCTTCATTCTAGTTAACTGTTATTTAATTGTGGATATTGCTGAAAGTTCTAATGTTTCATAGTTCATAGGTTTGTGTTTTAATACGATTGTTAAGTTGATAAAAATGCCGATAATGATGTCTTTAGCACCATAGATAACAATATACGGAAACTTTCATATTATACTACAACAGGTTTGCAGATCAAGCTCACAGGTAAATTGATATTAGTTTCTTGTCAAACAGAAATATCATTAAATTACTCAGTTGATTTATAGAGAACTGAAGCAAAAATAAATGAATACAGAGTAAATTTTTTCATAGTAATCTTTCATTCTTAATAAATTCGCTTTTTAATCGTAAAGCATTAGCTTCTATGAAAACTGAAGTTTTTGCTGATGATGTTGTTTAGAAGACCAATGAAAGCTTCACGACTAAACCATCCAACTCAGAGAACAAAACTCCACCCAAGACTTTTGGTCATTCTACAGTCACTAGTAACCATGTGAATATAGTTTGGTATCTGTAGCTGAATATGTCTTAAAAGTCGTATTTTGACATTTCGACTTTTTTTTGTTAAGTTCAGAAACCAGTTCGAATATCATCATCAAGAGAATTAAGCGCACCAAGCTTATTGCATTTTGGTCACTTCCGTTTAAATTCAGTGTAAAGTTTGTTTTAACTAATATGCTAAGTTATCATATTGTTGAACGGTAAATACGTGGTAAAAATTTGTATTTATTCAATTCTCCTTATAGATTTATCACACTTATTCAGATATTAATACATTAAATTATTCAATATATATCTTCTAGTCAACAGTTCAGTTGATGGATTTGCATAGGTCAAAATGTCATCTACATTTACTGTCATTACGGACAAACAGTTATATATTATAGTTTACTTTTTATTTAATATTTTATAGTACGTTTTATGATAAACAAAGTACAGACATTTACGTACTATATAGTGATTAAAAATTTATACTTTAAACAATAACCTTGTATACACTCTCTATCTTCCCTTAAACTAAGAGATTAAAATCGCTTCATATCTTTCTACGAACTAATTCTTTTTTCCTGTACTATATCCTTATTGCAATCTTTCTTTTATTTATTACCACCACTGAATTAACTACTTTTATGAATCCGGTGTCCATCTTGTTGTGTTAACGAGGTATGGCAACTTGGACCGATGTATATATGTGCCTGGTCCTACGTTGTAGCTGACTGAGTGACTAACTTCTTCACTCTTAGTTGTTATGAAATACTTATGCAATAACCAATAAATTAAATACTCATCTGAATATAAAGTATAGCGTAATATTCGCAAATGAAATAGATAGATTCATATTCTTACTAAAGAATATAATTCCGAATATCAATCTTTTACTGATATAATCAGACAGAGGTTTTGTGGATATTATAATAATTGTAATAGTTTAATTGAAGTTAGACTACCATGAAAAACCTAGAAGCACTGAACGATCGTTTCGTTCTATTGTGAAACTCCTTTGTAATGCATATCCACGATCAAGCCTTGCAAGATTTGAACCTAGAATCTATCAGTCTTGAGTGGGAGCACTTAACCACTAGACCATTGAGTCGATATTCAACGGTTTTAATGTGTAACTTCAACATTTACTGATATTCATCAAATCGATATATTGATTAGAATTATTCACAATGTTACAAATCAATTTTAGTTTAACACTTATTAATTACAAAATTAAAAATGAATGATCATTTTTATTGTGAACAATAAATCAATTCCTTAATTGAATTGAAATTTGGTTTAGAAAAAGAAAATAATAATAAAACGAGATTTCCTAAAGTAATTTGTAATTCGCTAAAACGAAAAAGAAAGAAAAGAAAAGAAAACAATTTTTTTAAGTGACTTAGACAGTAGAGAAAAAAATGAGACCAGAGAGATGAAAAATCATTGAATGATGATTAGATGTGGTAATGGGACAGAAACAAAGTATGTATCGACACTATAAAACAGTGAAAAATTAACTACATCATTAGTTTAATATTAATTATCGATGTGAATGCCATTTGTTTATGTCATATTTACACAAACAGATAGAAACGAAATTTATAAAATAAAATTAATTGATTATAATTTAAGATCTTTTTTTATTAGATACAAATGATCCAAACTAAAGATTCAAAAAAAGTTAATAGAATTATTACTATTAATATAGTTTTATATAATTTGGTTGATGAAGCTGTGATTAGGATTTGTGATTGAGATTATGAACTGAATGATGTTAGACCACCATTGGAAACCTGGAAGCAATGGATGGACTCTTCAGAACTGTGCATCTACAAGCTCGCTGGCGGGGTTCGAACCCAGGGCCTTTAGTTCCGCGCACAAACGCTTAACATCTAGATCACCAAGTCGGCATCCAACGGTGTTAATATTTAAGCTCAACCAATCCGCACACTGCTGAGGAGTTCCACAATAGAACAAAACGGTTGTCCAGTGCTTCCAGGTTTTCAGTGGTGGTCTAACACCAATAAGTTCGTGATTTCAATTAAGAATTGAATAATCTTCACAACCCTATACTGATAATTAATATTTGTAACTGAACAGTTCAGGGAGAAGAAAAAATAAATTATGTTATCAAATATAGTAATTGAGATTGAAGATCACTTGTATGTTTAAAATGAAGACATTCAATAATATTAAATGAAGTGTAATACTGGATTGAAACTATCCACAAGCTTTAACTTATTACGACGCGTCAAATCTTCATCTATAAAATTTTCAGTTAACATTACTGTGGTATAGGTTTATGATTAGTATACCAGTCTTACTGACATCTTGACTCTGAAAGTGCAATTTAAATAGATGCGAAAATGCTATAATTTCAGTCTTGTTCAATTTTTTCTACCTAATAAATTATATTTGGACTTCTATATTTCTCAGGATAATCCGAAAATTCCCCATGTATTTATTGTTTCATTAAAGATTTCACGGGTCTTTTCATTGTTAGAATTTAAAGATGTGTTTGTTTTTCATTGTCTGGAAAAATCAGATACGAATCTCCGTGTTCGAATGGAAGGCTCATTTTGATCAAGTTCGTTAATTCGTATATTTAAAAATAAAATATGGCTTATTTTCACTTACAGTTGTCGATTGTTTTTAACTCGAAATAAAACGATATATTGTTGAGTTTATAATCCTAACGTTGATTAAATCAATCTCTAGTAACGTTTGGAATTGAATTCACGAGTCAATCTAAGCTAGACTACCATTGAAAAACTAGAAACACTAAATATTTGTTTGGTCCTAGTATGCGACTCCTCGGCAGTTCACATCCACGATCCTGTATGCGGGACTCAATCTCGGGACCTTCTGTATCGATTTTGAATCGAAAGATTAGTAGAACAATATTTTAAACTTTAGAATAAGTGCTATATATCAGTCTACATTTTCTAAAACCAAATTCGTATACTTTTGTAAGTTCTTTTCTTCATGGTCCGAATCTTTGTGATTACAACAAGAAATTGTTGCAAGTTAACATTTTCTTTACGAACAATGCAATACGTTATCATCAGCACTTTATACCTGATATCATTTATACTGAATCCTAATATACTAGCCAAATTATTTTCTTGCTGAATAAGTATACCCATCTATGTGAACTAACTTAAAATATTGTGATCAGCAATATTCGTGTAACTTTTGTAAAAGAATTTTGAATGTGTACTGCAGGAGGTTTTTGAAGACTGCTGAATTTTATTATTTTAATTAGACAATGATCGAAAGCTAAGAAGTACTAGACAACTGTTTTATCCTAGTCTAGGATTACTATATATTGAATATCCATGACCCCATCAACACAGATCCAACCAACAACCTTCATGTCTTGTGGTGGGAGCTTAACCTCTAAAATATTAACCCGAGATATAATGGTTTACATATTCAGCTTTATCCATTTCGCATTAGTGCGCAAGCAAAGTCACTGAGGGAGTTCAAACACATCAAGTATAATCAGTCACCGACCAATGATATTGGAATACAGTTGTTTAACAACGTGAACTGATCAAAATTAAACATGTAAACCAATGGATGATTCCTAAATGATCTAGAGGTTTAGCATGAGCCACGGTACCCTAGATTTTCGGATTCACTTCTCGATGGGACTATCAATGTATACTACAGAAAAGTTTCATGCTAGAACAAAGCAGCAGTACAGTGCTTCCTGGTTTCCAATAATTGTTTAACTAAGATCGCTTGGTAATGTAATCTATTTATTTTGCATATATTCAATCTAACGAACCATAAAATATTAGTAATCTACCTGACGATTATCTAAAGTAAATATTCATTTACTTATTTATTGGTAAATTCTAGGTTTTTGTTTATTGTTCACAATAGAACAGATGTTTTCTTTATTGTTGTTTATGATGGTGTTGTTTATAGAAACTTATAATAAACATACAATAGCTAAACATTTTTTTCTCAGTCAATAATTCAATTCTGTAATTGTTTATTTGTTGTATTTGGAATGTGTAAATTCAATAAATGAAAAATGAAAAGTGAACAAATAACTGAACAGATAAATCAAACAACTGTATAATAGAAAATGCAAAAAATAATTTTATGAGTTAAGATCAAACACCACATTTTTTTCCCGTAGTGACAAAAAATGTAGAGTCTCAGATTTAAATCTTATTTATGTTGATTCAATGTTTAATAGGGAGTATCGATTGAATTGTCAAAATAAACAGAAATTTAGTTATAATTCAGAGTTTATATACCCTTGATGAATGATCATTTAAATTAGTAGGGAAAAAAACTACATCGTTTGTTACTTCAATCAACTTACTTAATGGTTACATTTCTATGCTATTTCGAAAACATTTGAGACTTGTAATAGTATTTTTATAGAAAACTCCTATGAAGTATACAGTATGATTACTTACAAAAATTGATTATGCAAAGTAACACATGCTATATTTAGTGATAAACAATTTAGAAATTGGTAAATAAATGGTTCAAAATAGTGAACATCAACTCTGGCATGCAGGTACATTCAGCTGACGAGTCCCAAATAGGACGAACTGCGAGTCCTGGAATCCACTGCTAGCCACTATCTATCTTTGCTTAAGAAGCTTGTGGCTTAAGGCTATATCAGGGCAATCTTCACAGGATGCACAATGCCAACATGAAACTGATCGATTGCAGTCCTAAATAACGATGGGAAGATACATGTAAAACAACACCAAGTAAAGATAACTTAATTGTTTAAATTTGATAAAACGCTTCTCTATCAATGAAAACAATAGTTATTAAGCCAGAAAAACCGATATTTTATGGTTTTAGATAGTAAGATATAAAAGAATGTTTGGATCCTAGCTTTAAAGTTGATTGCATTTTCAGATAACTAATAGTGATGGGATCCCTCGAAGTACGTGTTATCCTATCTTAGATCTGTCATTTGTATATATATGCATGCAGATATTAGTGATTACACTGTCATTCAAAAAAACGTTATAAATACTTCGAAAGACAGAGGATTATCTACCGGATTACAGAGGTACAAAAGTGACCAACATGTTTAAGTAGCAAAATATTAATTATTATAACATCTTTAAATCAGTCACTAAGCCCAAAATATCACAACAGCATAAGTTACATAAAGTTGAAGTCAGGGAATATATTATCAATAGTACTAGGTGATTTTCGCATTTCTTATTTGAATCAGTTCGTGGTATTGCGCAACTGTAAACTAATGCTAATGGTGCATCAATTTTTCCCAAAAATGAATAGTTTAAATAATCACCTCAACGATTTCTAAATAGCCTTATAAATATGTAGTTGGTAGTGAAGATATCAAATAAATATTAAAGCCACATACCTTTTATTTCATAAAAACTTGGCAATTGATGAGTTATAATCAGTTGATCTGTACATATATGCATGCAACAATAAATCACTTTAATATATTTAATCACTCAAAAATGTCAACAACTATCTTTTTAATAGTTGAATTCATGAGTTAATCTAAGCTAGATCACCATGGAAAACATAGAAGCACTGAATGACCGTTTCGTCTTAGTATGAAACTCCTCAGTTAAATGCCAACTCAATGGTCTAAAAGTTGGACTTTTGCGCACGAGGTCGAATGTCCTTGGTTTGAGTCTCGCCTGTGGGATCTTGAATGTTCACTATTACGAAGTTCCATACTAGGACAAAACGGCCTTCTAATACTTTCAGGTTTTCTATACTGATCTAACTTTAATCGACCATTAAAACTTACTACAATCCCCACAAAACTCCCCTTTCTAATAATAATTATCTTTTTTATAAAAGATAAAAATATTTTTTCTATACATACATCTTATTCTATTTGTGTTGAAACTCACTTATCAAATGAAGCTTGTAAACTTTCGAATTATACTTTCAGATATTTCACTAACTGGAATAATAGACAAATAAACATAGAAAATCGGGTATTTTATAGTTGAATATCTACTATGCCTATGTATATATAATACATAAAATGAATAGTATCTTCTTTATGCATCAATGAATTGCTATTTAGTCTTAAAATACAAACAAAGAAAAGTGTTTTATACATTGAATAAATTTACGAAATTGGGGTTGTTAAAAGGAAAATAGTTTTAGCTAAAGTATTATATTGTGTATTAGTTGACAGTAGAATAGAATGATGTTTTATATACTGAGGATAAAAATTGTGAACATGTTATTCATTATATAAGATGTTTGAGATGTATGATCATAAGTGATTAAAGTGTAATCCATTGAAAGTTATTTCATATGAAGTATGATTTGATCATATATTAATATCAGTTAATAAAATATTGGAAACAAAGAAATACAAGGCAACTAATTCATCATCATAGTTTATAGAGAACTAAAGATCAAATAAAAGAGTAAGTGGTAAATATTTAAGTCTAACCGGAAACGTTATATCACTGAATCCCTATCTCTAGTGTTTTCAAAATTATAATAATTTTTCAACTGATTTTGATTCTTGATATAAACAAACCTCAAGTAGAACAACAACCACATATCAAATTGGTAATACTGTTGTTTTATAGATACATTCCAAAGGTTTGTAAATAGTGCCTCTAAATGATCAGGTACGGCCGAGGGTGAGGAGTGTGAGCTCTCTTTCTCGAAAGGCTCTCATATGGCCACTACCAGAAAAATCCTACTCATTGCCTTCTCACGGCAAGGTTTTGTTTACTAAAAGTGAATGTCCGGCGTTTTGACCTAGTTAGTGGATATAGAGGATCCACCTAGGGGAGTTGGAAAACCCTGATTCCAAACCAATGGTGCACATGGGCTCCAGTATCCTGTAGGAACAAATGATATGTGAACTATGAGATCTCATCTCCCGATGTTGCTCCATTGCCTTGTGGATCAGATATTTAGGTCGAAGGCTCCGAATGTGGTTTCCTAAAAAAACCACCCGTGCAGTAATATAGTCCACACACAATTCAAGTGATTTTTATGGCGCATATGTATTCGGTGCCCCTCTGTACCAATATTTAGGTGTTCAAATGAATACATAAATTTGTAAATAGTGGATCCCAATAATTTCAAGGTAAGGCAGATATTATCGATGGTAGTATAATTTTACGTAACAACTCTGGTTGTAAATGAGGTTTACTACATTGTTGGTTCAAATATTTTGTATTTGCTGAACGATTTAAACATTTTAGGTTGAATCTCATGTGAGTTCATGTTTACCATTGTTACAAAATCCCAAATTCTTGACTTATTTGTAACACTCCTATTACCACTCACGTCAAGTAAAGATAGAATTATTTCATAGTCACTCAAAATGTACAATATCAATCCGTCTGGGAATTTATGATACTAAGGAATTATATTATTTTCATATACCTTTGGATTCTTGTCTACTGTATTATTTAGTTGATACATTTTATGCGCTAATAAATTCGATTTCTGATGACTTGTCTATAAATTAATTTGAATGCCAAACTACTTGGAAATATTTGTTGTTAAACTTGTAAGCAGGTAAATAAAACACCAAATGTCACTCATAGCATTCATTTCAGTCACTTGCTTTTTCAACATTTTAGAGTCTTAAAAATAGAATGAAACCGTTATATCATCATTTCTAGTATCTATTGATTCTTTCGTTGATTCCCCTCTGTGATAATAAATAACTTCCAAGTGAACAATTTCCGAGAGCTCTTTATATTAATAAGAGATGAAACTCTTATAATCACTTAATTAAATTAATCAGTCTAAGAAATCTGAAGTTACTGTCATGTCATTTCGACACATATAGTTAATATGAAATGTCATGTTACTGGTGTTAATTAAAAGTTAACTTTATATTGTACACCACCTATGTAATACAGTAATAAAGTAACAACTGACTTACATCATAATCCTATAGTTTTCCCGTTAAATAAGTGAAGAAAATAATTTGCATTATAATCAAGAGAATACAACAACAAAAATCATCTCGAAATTATAAGTGAAATTTTAGTAAATTCACGATAAATTTACAAATTAGAAAGTGAATACTTAATCAATTAATATCAGCTGAGAATAGTTCTAAAAATCTGAAAGAACGCTAATTTTTTACATTTCACTATCTTTAAACTTTATATCCTCTTTGATTTAAGTGAGTACTTTACGAAAAAATTTCAATATTACTCATTTGTGAAATAGAAATAATTGAGATCATGAGTCAATTAAAGCTAGACCACCATGGAAAACCTGGAAACATTGGAATGCCGTTTCGTTCTATTGTGGGACTCAGCAGTGCGTATTCACGACCCCATATCATGAGATCCGAACCCAGGAAGTATCAGTCTCACATGCAAGAGATTGTCCACTAAACCACTGAGCCAGCATCCAAAGGTGTTAATATCTAACTTCAACTATTGAAATTACTACAATATTTACAAAAACCCCTTCTGAAATAGAAATAATTTGTTCTCTATAGATAACCGATAAAACTTCAAGTTGTTAGCTAATTAACCTAATAGTAGCCTATTTATACATAAATACCATTACTGATGAAGCTGTTATCAAGATTATTGAGTGAAATATTTGGTATTCACGGATATTATTGACCCTATGAATATTGTTTAGCTAACTTGATTGATTAACTGAACTTAGAACTACAACTATTGTTTATATTAGGAAGGACCCAGAACCTGATTTATATGATCCTTTATCTCATAGTAATCAGTTAAACAAGCTATTGTTATCTATTCAGAAACGTTCTTTCAATGATTTGACCTAATGAAAGTTTCTCATTGTCTTGATTATATACGTGAGAAGAAAGCAGTAAATAATGCATATAAATAAAAATATTTCGCATACTCCTACAAAATACTTCTTCAACACTTACTAAGAACAGTTTAGATATTTAATAATGACCTTGAAAACGAAATAAAAACTTTTTAAAAACGAATTCAGATCGTCTTTTTTTACGTAAAAAAGATTTATGATTTATAATTATGGAAAAATTTTTATTTAGCTTAACGATTGAATGATTTTCTAGTATTTTTTTCATTTATAAAGATATATTTATTCCAAATAGGGAAAAAATAAACTTCCTAACACTTGTGCTTTTGGGTTTTTACTCTAGGGCAACATAAGTCAGCATATTTGGAGAGTTGATACAGTTACTCACTGATGATATTCAATGTAGATCATGATATATTGAACCATGACTAAAGTTGAACTTCGACTGAAATAGTGAAATCCAGGACGACTGTTTGATTCTATATAGGACTTGTCAACTGGATGAACCTGAACCTCAAATTTAATGTTCACTCCGGAACTTGAGTAGGTCGAACCGTGCGTACTGAATTCCACTGCTAGTCAACATTCATTTCTGCCTAAAAATGATTGTGACGTGACAGCAATCTCTAAACAATTCTCATAGGACGCACATATGGTTAAAATGATTGATCAGTTTTGGTCCTAAACATCAATAAAAAGGTCCGAGCAATTTGACTCCAATAATTCATCATATCCATTTTTATATCTGGGAATTACAAATACACTTCTGGAGATGGAAAGACTTATTTTCGGTGTTTATTAGTTAGTGATACAACTGACATTTGTTTACTCTGTATAAATTGGTAACTAGATGCGTTATATGACTAAAAATCAGTTGTAGTGGAGCTAATGAATTTCTGTATACTCTCCTAGGATTCCTGAGATTTATGGTCTTACTATACTTTTTGGCACCTTGATTTCATTTATTTATCCTTTGAGCTATCTTTACTGTATTATTCTTCATAGCTTTCTTCATTATCCGTTTGATCTCTGTATTCTGCTTTGTTATTTTTCTCTTATTATCCTGTTGTGAAATCCAATAACTTGAGCCAATGAATTTCTGTGCCAGTTTTTTTTTGTGTGACTGATTGTTTGCGTTTATTGAATACAAAAATAACTTGTGACCATAATGAAGGCAATATTTAATAAGTATAACGCGAGAAAAGGTAGGAACCTTTTGTTTGCTTTTATTAGTAGTAGTATAACTTACTGAGATGCTATTTCCAATGAGAACTGGTACTATGTTTCTATCTGTTCTTTCAAGTCAAGTGTTAACTCGAAGAGTATTAAGTAAAAATGGGGATTTCAACTTATTAATCTCTTTAAACACAGTTTTTCAAACTGATAACTTCTATCAACTAATATAACATATACACATTTGTCATTTAGAATTACCAATTTGCATGAAATGACTAAACAATTGTAATATAAGATTTATCAACAATCTGTTACTCATAGTCTACGAATCATCCTGTTTTGAAGTCGCATTACTGATATACAAAATTATTAGACATGCATTATAATAAATATTTCCTTGAAAAACCTTGGACCAGATTGCCTGGGGCGAAACGTTGGATTTACTTCGGATCAATTTGCTAAGAGATTTTACAAATACATTCTTCCTTTTTAATGTCTCACATCAACTCGGCGCCCAAATACTATGAAACTATTCGATCAAATTTAGACGAAAATTCTTATATGTCAGGCTGCTGCTTCACATAAACGAAATATTATTTATCATATGAATTATGATATTTATAGTGGACAAAGCGAATTCGAAATGAAATATTACAATAGAAATAATTTTAATCAGTAGTAAATAATAATAGAAACACTACATTATGATTAACCTGTGTGAAAGTTACGTGGATGTTAGAATCAGTGAGGTGTCAGGTAATTGTAAATAAATGAGAGATTTAATAAAACAGTGATAAAGTTTGTTAGTTAATGACTAAATAATGAAAGCGTTAATGAGTACAACAAACTAACGGCGAGACTATCATTTGTAGATGAACCAATCACGTATAAGATAAAAGGTCTCGAATTTCGGCGCGAAATTCACTCAACCATTTGATTAAATGAGTTTTGGCATTATAACTGATATCAGTTTATGATGAAAACCCTAAATCTAATTCCTAACTTTTACCATCAACTGTAAATCAAAATTCTAATTTCTCACACAGGTTTATAACCCTCATTTGATCCTAATTATTAGGTGGACACTCTCAAGGTCACTTTGGCATCGGTCAACGTTCGTCCATAAATTATAGTCTTACCCAAAATTTTCTGATAAATCAAGATTTTGTTAGTGATTACATATTCTATGTAGAATATTGTGTCCAAAAATGTTATCAAAATGTTATTATTAACAGCATCATTTGATCAGAACAATTCACTTCGAGTTTTGATTGTAAAATTAGACACTCATTCTTCATAGTCAAATAATTCCATTATATCTCAACTTCTTAATGTAACTCCTTAATAATTTTCTTTATTTTTTACCATACGCTCAAGGCCAGATTATTGGCTAAAACACTTCAAGGAATGAGTAATTAATCTTTTAATTACGAAACATCAAAAGTGTTTATTATTCAGATTACTTTATACTAATGAGATATCATGAATAAACACAACATTAGTGTACGCTGAGTATAGAACCTCTAAAAAACTTGATATGGGAAATTTTAGTTCGAGTTTCTATTACATAATGATGTCACAAATCGACATTTAAGAGATTTTGCGTCTTGTTCAAATGTTATAGCAATTCTCCTACAATCAATTTCGATCGTGTTAGGCCATTTTATTAACTTACTTAACAGACACTGTTATTCGAACAGTGACAATTCGTTTATTTCTTTGTACTATTATGATCACTATTTTGTCTGTATAAACGTATAGGTTTGATCACGTGACAGCCTACGCACATATCTCTCTAGGTAAAATGTTAATTGACAAAATATCGCTCGATGAATCATTTTCTTCCCCATGTATGTATGTACGCGAATCCTATTATTAGCCTTTCCCGTGTCTAGCTGTACCTTATTCGGCTTGACTATAAATTCGCCCATGTGTTTGCATACATAATCGCCTCTCTGCTTCAAACTCACTTAGTGTGATTGTAGCCCTTTTACTTGTGCTATCCGTTAATAAACTGTGGTTGCCGCTTCTTATCACTTTATGATTTCAAACAATGTTGGGATCTATATAATAACAGTTATCAAGGTGATTGATTAACCAAGCTAACACACTACAATGTTAGTGACCGTTTTCAGATTTCTAAGTTTTATCCCTCAGGAAAAATCGTCACGATTAGAAGAGGGTAAGCGTCACTCCATTGTGCAAACAGATTAAGATGTCAAATTAGTGGTTGAATGGTCGTTAGACTTCAGTTTTTTTTAAATTATTTTGATCGTTTTTGGTGTTTTGAATACTATTTAGCTAACTGTTAGGAAGAAATAGCCTTCCAGTATCTAATAGTTTCCTATAATATCCTGACAAATACCACGTGTAGATAAAATTATAGTTCCGTCTAATATCTAAAATTCCCACCACTTTTCTGTAAATCTTGGTTAAATGGTGGTATTTTTTGAACGTTTGGAAGTCATGTGTGTTACTGTCACGAGTAGAGATTATTTGCTGTCTGCACTAAGTTACAATAGATTATAAACAAGAAAATAAATATTTCAGTATTTGGCTTTCTGCTATTTGATTCTTTTTCATTGATAATGACGCTGTCAAAATTGTTATTTGACTTTTATGAAAAGATGTAGTTTTAACGGACTGATAAAAAAGCGGTTAATAAGTGTGGATATTTGGTTTATTTATGCTATAATCCTTTCTTTATAGAATCACACTTAAAATGTTCATTTCACCTTACCAAATATATAACCACGAATTCGTTTAGTTGTTTAACGTTCTACTCTCAAATCTTCAAAGATAACAATGACTGTTAAGTACGTTTACTGATGACCACATAGTTGATATTTAATAAATGTTGGCATAATGTATTGGCATACCCTATCTCGTGACATTTTGTTTATTCACATGTATTGCTTAAATGTTAAAATAATTCGCTTATCCCATAATAAGTACCATTTATTTCAAAACTATTTGGAATAGTTGACTTCTTTGTAGTGACTAATACTGGAGTATCTTTTATTTTTTTGGTTTAATGCCAACGTGATATCTACATGTGAACTAATAAAAACAAATGAGGTTATTTCGTTACGGCCTAAAACAAGATCAAAAATCTACAAATTTAGTGAGGCGTATAATATTGCTATTTTAATTACCTGAACCTTTTGTTCGATTTCTCGAATTTTGGCAAATTTGTCACTCAGTCATATATAATTCTTTGCTAAAATGCCATTGATACTCTTTAGCTAATTCATTTTCTAGTCTATAATTAATAATGACGAAACCAACTACATACATGGATGTATTCAAAAAGGTATAATCGGGGATGCTCTAATTTATTGTAAGAATGAACATGAATAATAAAAATTATTTAAAATTAATATTAACCAATATCTTTCATTAGTTCAGAATCAGTATGCACTGATAATAATAACTTTTAACTGAATGCTACTTATTACAGTAATTGAAAGAATTTTGTTTCGAATCTATTCATCAAAATATACATTGCCTAAATATATTTTGTTTATAGTCATTCACATTTGCTTACTGTTGTTGTTCATATGCAGCAATCTGAATCAAATAACTTCTATGTGAAGTCTCACTTTGGTACTAACAATGTTTAAAATTTTTAATAGGGTAGTGTTTAATTTTATTCAGAAATAGATAAAAAAAGATTCCGTACTATTATGGTGTATTCTGCTTACGTTGTCAGATGTGTGTAGTATGCAACACAAATTGAAAGTGGAATGCTTGTCAAAAGAAGATTGAAATGAAGAGAACAGAAAGGAATGAGAATAAAAGCAGAATTGGAAGAATCATGGAGGATGTAAAGAAAAACTAAAAGACATGCAAATGATGCGTTTGTTGTAAATTTTAATTTGATTTTTGTTGCTATGCTGTACTCTATTTTCTATTTTATTTTGTTAGTTTATTTACTGACAATTCGTTTTCTATTCTGCTCTCGTAATAACGTTCATCGTTTTATGCCGCCAATAAGACACTATTCAATGTAATTGTTTGAACAATATACACTGTAAAAAAGTAAGGGTTATGTAAGATCATGGACCGATTGAGGTTAAACATTAATACCATTGGATGCCAACTCAGTGATCTAATAGTTAAGCTTTCACGCGCGAGAGTGAAGATCCGAGTTCGGGTCTTGCGTGTGAGATCATGAATGCGCACTGCCGAGGAGTCCCACAATAGAACGAAACAGCCGTCCAGTGCTTCCAAGTTTTCCATAGTGCTCTACCTTTGATTGACTCATGATCTCAATTATTAAAATAAACATCAGAAAAGGGGTTTTGTGGAGATTGTAGTAATTTAATAGTTGAATTCATGAGACAAATAAAGCTAGATCACTATAGAAAACCTGAAAACACAGGGCATCTATTTCGTCCTAGTATGGAACTTCATAGCAGTGATCATCTTGCATGCGGGACTCGAACCCTCGACCCTTGATTTCGCACGCAAAAGTTTAACCTCTAGACCATTCAATGGCATTAACGTCTAATGGTAGTCTGGCTTTAATTGACTCATGAACTCAACTATTGAAATGTAATCTAAATTTCATCAGCAAACAATATATCGTTATCATCATTTTATAGCATTATTAATATAATCCATACTCAATCCATAGCTTGTTATTTTCAACTTATAGTTTAAAAAGACTCATCAGTAATTATTAAGTTTTCTGAATACATTTTATATCTAATAAAATAGATGTGGTTGTTTTCTTATGTGAGATAAATACCATCAATAGTTTACATTTGTAATAAATTTTATCTCTATGTAATTAAATACACAGTTTCAACAAATTGAAAAATAATTTCAGGACCTATCAGTTTCACACATAAGCATTCAACCTCTAGACTATCCAATAATGTTAATGTCTAACTTCAACCAATCCACGAAATTAAGCCATCGTCCACACTAGAACGAAACGACCGTCCAATGCTTTCAGGTTTTTTATGATAGTCTAGCTTCAATTGACTCATAATCTCAACTATTATGATTACTGTAATATCCACAAAAACCCCCCTTTTGATATATATAATACCTGAGTATTAACCTATTCGATTCTTCATTTGAGTAGACAAATGTTCAACACTATGAAATGAAAGGAATTATTTAATATAATATAATCTTTTTTATTTGATCATTTTGTGTAATTAATGAATTCTTTTCTTTTCGATTTGTTTTTGAAACATACAGTTGAATGTTTTGTTTCTAAGATGAAATATTAAAGCACTTAGTCAATAAAAAGTACCGACTACTAATTATGTATTTATTTTTTACTTTACTATTATTATTATTTAATTCTATCCTTAAACCTTATTATGATTTATATATTACAAGGGATGAAAACGGATTTGATCATCTTGATTGAATAAATATGTTTAATTATATGATCAAACAAATTATATGCTAATTACTTTTGTCAAACATATATGTATATATAACTTCAATTGGTGTTGTTTTACTTGTATTTTCCCATTATTATTTAGGGCTACAATTGATCATGTTGGCATTGTGCACCCTGTGCGGATTGTCTCGATATAGCCTCAAATCACAAGCTTATTTTTAAGCATATATACGAAGATGTTTATTTGTTTAAGGTTTACTGTTTAAGTGCTGTCTAATTAACCTGGAAACGTATTATTACTAACCAAATAACCTTTCAGTAAAGTTCAGTGAAATTTATAAGGCATAACGATTGGAAAAGATATGAGTGAATCAATAAATTATATATTAAACTATGTAGTGTGGAAACTCTGCCTGGAGTCCCTCCGGGGGCTACTGCCGGTCCCAAGCCCGGATAAAGGAGGAGGGCTGGGCATGGGGTTAGCGTCCCCATCCCGTAGAAAACTAACTCGCTAAAAAAACGCTAACCAGAAAAAATTATTCAAACCTTTTAAACTCTGCCCTGGGAGTTAGAAGGTCTTCATTTAGAAGAATTATGACGCCTCATGATGAAAGCCGAATTCCTTCGGAAGTTACGAGGCCGATGCCCCTTCTGACAACCAGAGCGACCATTTATTTAGGTACATGGAATGTTCGTACAATGTGGGACACCGGGAGAGCCTTCCAAATTGCTGCAGAAATGAGAAGATACAACCTGGAGGTACTTGGGATCAGTGAAACACATTGGACACAAGTTGGACAACAACGAACGCAACAATAAATGCAGGAGAAGACGAACAGTGTGGCAGCAGCCTCAGCAGCAGTAGGTCTCAATATACACAAAGGGAAAAGCAGGATTCTCCGATACAACACAGAATGCACCAATCCAATCACAATTGATGGAGAAGATTGGGAAGATGTAAAAACCTTTACATATTTGGGCAGCATCATTGATGAACACGGTGGATCTGATGCAGATGTGAAGGCGCGGATCGGCAAAGCAAGAGCAGCATATTTACAGTTGAGGAACATCTGGAACTCAAAGCAACTATCAACCAACACCAATGTCAGGATTTTCAATACAAATGTCAAGACAGTTTTACTGTATGGGGCAGAAACCTGGAGAACTATGGAAGTCATCATCCAGAAAATACAGGTGTTTATTAACAATTGTCTACGCAAAATACTTCAGATCCATTGGCCGGGCACTATTAGCAACAACGTACTGTGGGAGAGAACAAACCAGATCCCAGCGGAGGAAGAAATCAGGAAGAAGCGCTGGAAGTGGATAGGACACACATTGAGGAAAGCACCCAACTGCGTCACAAGACAAGCCCTCACATGGAATCCTCAAGGCCAAAGGAAAAGAGGAAGATCAAAGAACACATTACGCCGAGAAATGGAGATAGACATGAGAAAAATGAACAAGAATTGGATGGAACTAGAGAAGAAGGCCCAGGACAGAGTGGGTTGGAGAATGCTGGTCAGCGGCCTATTCTCCATTGGGAGTAACAGGCGTAAGTAAGTAAGTAAGTAAGTATGTAGTGTGGAATGATTACTTAACTAATTGTGATGTGATTTGTTGATTAAGCTAATTTAAGCTATGTAGTTAAGGTATAAAATAAACAAACTAACGTACAAATTGTACGTGGATAAAAGCTCAATCATGGGAAGATATGAGTGCTGATTTGTATGACTGTTCACTTTTGATATAGTCGAAACTTCAAATCAGGATCGATAAAGGAGATACTTTGAGAGGTCAGAGTTTAAGTTATTATAGTTTTTGTTCTCATAGATATAATCAGTGACAAGTTAGGAGATTATGGTACAATGGAGCAAGAATTCAACATTCTAAAAATTGACTGAGATAAGAACCAAATAAGCTTATTTAGAGAAAAATGGGACACAAATACAAACTGAAAAGTTTCATTGTGGTTAGATTGGTATCAGTTGACGGTAAAATATTCACTAATTCAATGTCATATCTGATTGTATCTCTTGTATAAAATAAGACACACAAAGGAATAGCATGAACACCAATATGTTCTTATTGTATCTTTTAGAAATACTGAATGTTTACCGATTACATCATCCGGATTTTTGTTGGACACAACCCATGAGATAAATATCTTTCAGTCTATCACTATTTTTAACAAATAATTAATGCCCTTTATCTTACATTCTGCGGAGTTTATTTAGACTGAACGTTCCATTGGAATAGCTCTAGTCATAAAGATAAGTTTACTATTCTTTCGTTACCTTAGCGATGACAAACACATTTGAGCATATCAACCCTTGGATTTTTTTCTCTCGATGTCAACAAATTAGTCTGAGCCTAAGGTTTTACGGTTACATTTTGGGTTTACAAAAATAACTTGTTGATTGGCAACAAACATTCGACTTTTCAACGCTCCAAAATGTTATTACTTAACATGTATAGACTAATTTAGTTCTGACTACGATTTGGAATTCTATTTTTGGCAATAAACGGTGCTTATACTTCCCCGTTGTTGGTCTTCATCAATGAATTTAATATATCTCAGCCCACAGATGATTACATTGAATAGATTCCTATGTTTTTTTATGACTCTTAAGTTTATACTGCTTTAGATAACAGTGACAAGTAATCGACTGTGTAACCTATTAAGTAACACTAAGAACTAATAAATCATAGATTGAAATCTTATTCTGAACAACTATATTGGATATATGCTTATTATTTAATTAAATTCTAATGGAATTCAAGTTTCCTTTGTAAAATATTTTAAGTTTACTTATAAATACTTTATCATAAGGGGGTTTGGTGGAGATTTTAATGATTTAATAGTCGAATTCATGAGCCAATTAAAGCTAGACCATCATGGAAAACCTGGAAGCACTGGACAGCTGTTTCATCCTAAGGTGGGACTCCTCAGCAATGGGCATCTACGATCCTATCCAGTGACATTCAAACCCAAGACTTATCGGTCTCGCGCGCAAACACTGAACCTCTAGACCATTGAGCTGGTGTTATTGTCCAACTTTAAACAATCCACGAAATTGCGCCACCGTCCATCATTGTCTTCAACGAGTTCGTATCTCTCAACAAACGTGGATGAACTCTACTGGTCACGGCTTGTCACTAGAGGAGTCCCGTATTAAGACAAAACGGCCGTCAAGTACCTTCAGATTTTTCATGACGGTCTAGCTCCAATTTACTTATGAATTTAACTCTTAAATTATGAATTTTGTTAATTATCGTGGTTCACCATAATAATGATAGAGTATTTGCATGAATCAAGATAATCTTATTTGAATTGCCAAGTTGATTTCTTCTTTCTTCGTGTTCATTTTAGTTATTTTGTAAATTACTGAAATTTTTTAGTAACCTCTTATGACCTCTATTTTTGTTTTTAATCAAGTCTACGATTAATGAATATTGAAATATTGTTTACTATCTGATATGTTAAGAACTTTCAATAGACTTCTAATGAAAATAACCATTTTATAATATAAATCATATTAAGGAAATGAACCTTAATAGAATGCAAAAATCGTTTGCATAAATATCATAGATACAACAATCAAAACAATTATTTCTTTCTCTCTCAAAAGTGTTGGGGAGATCCAGAATACTTATCGAAAGAAAGCCAAAAAGAGCTCTGAAAACATTTAAAAGCATTTGATTCAATCAACATTCACTAGAAGTTTTGACAAAAACATCTATAAAGTGTAAAGTCATATGTCGAGTTTCTGATTGGATGATTACCTATACTGCTACTATGTTTATTAGCATTCCAGAATTTTCGGGAGACCCAAGGACATCTAAAATACTATAAAAACCTTAGATTTTCTGTACATGAATGAACGTTTAGAGTAAAGCGTTTCTTCCATATTTCACACCTTTTTTCCTCGTGCTCAAGTTTCTGTGTAGAGCTAACCTGGGTGTTACTAGAGGAGGTTAGGAACCGAATGTAGCATTCAATTAGAAGACTTATCAGAAAGAAGTTAACTAAATATGTGAATCATTTACAATAAAAAAAATTGGAATATTTTTAACATAATAACATAGTGTATTTGAAACAATTCCAAATCTAGTCAGTGTTTACAATTTCTTAGATATATAATACATGTTAATTTCATTGGAGTATCTAAATTAAAGGGGGAATCTATTTATTTATGTAAAATCAGTAATCATTACTAGTTTGAATCGCTAGTTTATTTAAAACAATCTACAACATCCAATTATTTAAGTAATATGTACTTGAGTTGATCAGTCATGTATTATATTTAGAATTAACACAACTATTAAGTAATCTTGATGAGCAGCTGCTACTAAGAACAAGTAAATATGAGTAACACTTGTAAATCTCAGATTATTTATCGTTGAACTTTGTATAATAACCTAGTAATTACTTCATGATATCTGGTATTTTTCTTTATGTCTACAACAACAGTAGTTAAGATCTCATGTGAGTATCCTTGAAGGTCACATAGTGAAGTTAGCAAGTTTAATTTCAAGAGAAAAATAAATTTAGATAATATAGCTTCATCTTTTATTAATTATATTCTGTTGAAATCTTATTAAGAAATAACTACAAATAATCCGTACATTAGTAAGGTATGTGTTATTCCACTAATGAATATCTTCAGAGATATGTTCAATGTTCTTAATTAGTATTAGTCAAAATGTGATCTACGTCAACATCCTTATAGGAGTTACGTGTGTGTGAACTCCATCAGGAATGGTATAGAAAATATCTCAAAATAAATAATGGATAAAAAGATCTTGAGATTTTGACTGATTCAGATGTCTGGAAGTAAAATTATCCAAGTTGGCTTTCTCTGTAACTGATTATTTGAACTGACTAATTATATATATATATATATATATATATATATATATATATATATATATATATACGCTTCTAAAGATAACTCCATCAGTACAACTTCAGCATGGGATAAAATAGCCAATCTTACTTCAAACAAGTTTTTATCTCAGGAATATAGATGAATTGATAGTTTAAAATGACATTATTTTTTATAACTATAAATCATACGAAAATAGTTATAATGTACTTCTGAATTAAATTGCTTCGAATATAATTATCTCAAAATGACTGGTTACGATCTCATTATTAGTTTACTAAGTTACCATCTTCATTATAGGATATTTGTCTAAGAATTTGTAGTGCTTTATTCTTCCAACTTTCAACACAAGTTTCCAACAACGTTCTGTAAATTTAGTGAGTGAGTGATGCATTAACAAGTATAATTCTCACTGAAGGTTTCATTTGAAACTTTAATATTCACTTTGTTTGTAAATTCGGTTATTCTATAGTGATATATTTGGGGAGGATTTATGTATATAGTATTAAATAACTAAAATGAAATCCTCAAGGAAAATCATGCTTTCATATGTAAAATTCATTCACTAAATGTTGGGAAAAACGTAAAATAATCCTAGATATTATACTTTTATTAAATATTGAATAAAAGATGATTACTATCATACCTGTTCTCAATTTGCTTAAGTTTGAATAAACTGTGTTTTACCCTTCTTCTTCTTCTTCTTCTTCTTCTTCGTTATTTCGGATTATATCAGGCAGACATTGAAATATAAATATACAGAACTATACGTGTATACATATTGAATCTGTTTACTGTCTCAATTATTTATATTGTTTTAATGTGTTTCAATAATAAATTTAAAGAAAAAAAACTTCAAAGCGAAAATAAATTGACATAAATTTGACAACCATTATGAAATAAGCTCAAATGTTTTGTTTCCTGTTCTCTTTTTTAAAAAGGAAAATTAAGATCCAAAAAATCAGTGATAATATAATGGAGAGTATTTGTTAACTAAAGAAGTTAGCTGTTTTATTATTATTACTATTATTACTATTGCCATTTAAAAAACAATAATTTTGGTACCTATCGTCACTGAGATGACATTTATTAGAGGTACAAGCTAATCGAAATTGAGAATATGACTTTTATGCTATTTTGGGAAGATTCTAAAATCACGTATAATAAGCGGCAGAAATATATATATATATATATATATATATATATATATATATATATATATATATATATATACTGTTCAAAATGTTTAATATGACAGGGAAAATTGTCTCTTTTTGCTACAATATATTAAAAAAATAAATGTTGAATATATCAGCTGGTGAATTCTCTCTCTGTAGGTCGAATGTAATGAGCAGATCGATATTATCTCATAATTCTAAACTTAAATTGTTAATGGTGAAGTAAACTTTAAGCTGGTGATACTCGATTTTATGAATGAACTAAATTGTTATGTCCCGATAAGCATAATGAATGGTAACTTTTGACATCCATTTATGAACCAGTACCATGCATAAATTTTTTATCGTATAATTGTTAAATAAGTAAACTGTTCATATTTTATGTCCCTGTTTTTATGAGCTTTATTTTGACCTATGATCTATTATTATACGATTTACCACTCTTGAATTGTGTCCTGTCTATTATTCACTACCCACATTCACAGCCACATTTGGCCAAATCTTGTACAAATGTTGTTCCCTATTTTATGGTACGATGTGGTCTGCTTGATAGGTATATAAACCCCGTATGCTTGAAATGAATGATTCATATTTCAGAGGCTGAGATTGGTGTTCTAGGCACAACTGCCTGGGCCAGGCAGGAAGCAGGACAAATAAATACTCTAGACTGCTCACACGGGTTTAAGGCGTCATTGATCCGATCGATAATTCACTGTTTTCTAATTGGCGGTATCATCACGTATACATTAACAGGGCAAACATGTCACAAGTTATAACATAAATGGATGGCACCTCCTTAATTTTAACTCGAAATTCATTCATTTATTTGATTAAAGAACATTATAATATAGCTGATGTCAAATTATGATGAAAATTCTAACATAAAACACTAGTCCTGATCTCTTTGTTAGATTGTCAATGTGTGGGATTAAATGTAAAACAAAAATAATTATTCGGTTTTATCTTCTTAAATCGACTCGCTTCTTCAAATGTTAATTTTTTTTGTAAAATTTATTGGTTTTATTGTACTGACGCTCGTGCGTGACAATACCAAAATCTCATTATAAACTATGACATTAACTTTATTAATGAAGACTTGTGTTATTTTGTCCCTCTTATAATTAATTTGAATAGTTTGTGTATAAATGATAATCTAAAACGTTTTACTGTCATTCAGGTTACTTTTAATTTTTAATAGTCCAATAAATACACTGGATCTCAATCATTCACATTATCGGTAACCGACATGGTAACTTTGCTTATTGACAAGCATGAAAACGTTTTGAGCAGAAAAAGTAAAACCTGCTTCTTTGCGAATGTTAAAATAAATATATATTAACATTGAAAAGTGTATAAAAGGCACCTGCGATTAAAATATCTAGGGAAGTACCTAGTGTAGTAATAATTATTCAACTAGTTAAGATGTATAATTATCGGAATTGTGAGTTGGACAGAACAGTTTCAGACTTGATAATCTAGGTTTTACTCTTGTCTTGGTCTCTTTTTATATATCAGTGTGATAATTCGAGAAGAAATAATGGTTCTAGGGTAATCGGACCGTACATTCATAGTAAGTAGTTGGAATGCTTTTCGATACATTCAACATCGTATATCTAGTTATCAAACTAGAGCTGAATAAATCAACAACTATCATCTAGACAGATTAGACAAAAAATACTGACCCATCTAGCTCGAACTGGGTTAACGAGGGATTACTTAATTACAAAACAGACATATACTAACTGAAGGGTTGAGCTTACTTCTTTGTATGTGGTATTAATTCACCATTACTGAACGTGATGAAACTAAAATAGTGAAAAGGAAAACAACTGTGTTTTTTACTCACTGTGATGCCTGTTCAATATTACTTCTGTTTTTAATCCAATATATTGATTATTCAGTGTAATATTAGTTCCATTTCCAGTATGATATTTTACTTAGTATAACATTGATTTACGGCAGTGTGATGTTTATTCAAGTTATGATACGTGAACTATGTTGAGCATGACATGCGGTGTACGATTTTGTTACAATTTCATATGTGACTTTTTTCTAATTAATAATAATAAAATGGGTGCCCAATCAATATATAGATGGATGTATCTTCGACTAGGATCATCATGTTATTTTGAAGTCAGTAAATCTACACTTGTACCAGTCTTTTGTGTTCTTTCTTTGTGTCATGGGAGTTGTCGTGGTTCCTCTTTGTCAACTTTGTCAACTTTAAGTGCTAAGCGACGCAAATAAAGCATATGGTATTTAAAAATGATATTTCACATTTACGGGTATGACTAGTTTTAATTTTCCAACACTATTACAGACCTGAGATCTTGAATTAGTCGTTTACAGTAAAATAAATTAGATTTTTGAAATACATATGTATTTTAATTACATTTGATAGTGTATATCACCTTAGCAAATTGTATAAATTATAAACAGTCCTATTGTAGTGAGCAAAACACGGGTGGGAACAATCAAATTGTATTTAGCAAACATTACAGAGTTACTCTGTAAAATAGAAAAACCATATAGTAAATCGTTGATTTGCCAAATATCAATCCATCATATCAAACCGAACTGTTCCTGTTGCCAACATCAATCCATTGTCTCAGGTTTCATTGTTCATGAGTTTTTTACAAATTGCATTGTGTTCCCTCTCTTCCTTCCTTGATCTTCTTCCATCTTCCGCTGCCAGACATTACGTTTTTAACTCGCGTCATATACTACTTACATCAATATAAGTAGCACGCACCACACTATCACTAAGCTAACAAACTATAAAATCAAATATGCATCATTTAATTCAGTTTTATTACATTTCACTATAATAGATCATGTGTATACACTTGATTCTATCTAAATAAACGCTTTAATGGATTAATTCAATTACATCTAATAATCTATATTGAATTCGATTTCTCATTATGCATCATTAATCTTAGTTATTTGTATATTACCTATAATATATTAATGACAATATCATGTAAATTACGATATAATTGCAATACAACATTTATTATAATAAGATAAAAGTGAATGTTTTAATTCAATATACAGTAATATAAAAATTGTTTTAATACAAATGTTCAGTATAACAAACAACCTGATCCATAATACTTTAATGGAGATTTGTAGTCTTTCATTTAAACTTTAATTCATTTTTTCTAATTAAGCAATAGAATATATTGTACGTCATATTGAATCTTGAATTTTATCATTCTAATACAAAATATGTACTTTCTATAGTCTATTTTTGAAAAATTCATCCATTTACCTACTTCTCTAAATAAAAACTGTTTCATCAGTTTATTAAATATTTAAAATGATGATTATATTTCCTTTGATGATAAAATTGATAATATGAAGTCATTAGATTTCAAGTTGACTTACTTATTGAACTGAGATCAACTGATAAATGATTAATAAACAAAGAATTATTGTACAACTATCCAGAGATTGTTATCACAGTGCATATACTACACTGCACAGGATTATATCTAAAACATTTGAGATGTTTTTGGTAACCAAATCATTGAATTGCTATTAAATCGTCCAGATTTATTAATTTTATAGTTTATATCAATAAATTATCTTAGTTAGATAATCCTTGAAAAACAGAGAGCAATTAAGGTTTGTTTTATCCAAGTGTGATACACCTGAGAAGTGTGCTGTTTATGAATTTATCAGCGATCAAAAGTTTGAGCTTCCAGGTCTCACGACGAGAGCCTAACATTTTAACTATTATTATTAGTATTATTATTATTATTATTATTATTATGAGAAAGGGTTATTTTGTGGACATTATAGTAATTTAATAGTTGAGATCACGAGTCAATTGAAGATAAATCATCATAGAAAACCTGGAAGCATTGAACGGACGTTTCGTCCTAGTGTAGGACTCCTTGGTAGCGCGATACCGCGCGCGAAAGCTTAACCTTTAAACCACTGAGCCGGTATCCAACAGTGTTAGTGTCTAACTTCTACCATGGTGATCTAGCTTTAATCGACTCGTGAAGTCAATTATTAGATAAACATTTGTCTATGATTATTCAACGTAGAAAGGTTTAATATACCAATCTTAGTTTTCGTTTATTTGATATGTGTAAACTAGGATTTTCATTTAAGAACTACTGTTATATCATCAAAAATTCATTTTTGAGTTTTTACATAAAATTTATCATAAATGACTATTTCTACTTCCAAATGAATATATAATTCACATTTAAAACTACTGATATCTCATTATTTCTTAGAAAAACCTATTCACATTTACTTATTGAGTATTATCTTCAATATAATCTGCTTATTTATATGTAAATTTCCATTATTTATTCGTACAACTGTACACTGACAAGAAAAAGTTCATGAGGATTATGTACGCTGAGCATGTTTTCATGACCTAAATACTAATATATATATATATATATATATATATAGTGAATGAAAAACTCATTGAATTATACTTGGTTTATTTACAGTTACTTAACTATACTTAGTTGAAGTAAGCAAACTTTTAAGATTTTTCCAAACCAGATAGTTCCAAATGAATTATATATTCAAAACTAATGAATGATATTGTTGCCCATTATCGCTTTTAAATATATAAATATATTCAAGGGGATATTAGGTAGATTGTCCAAATATTTTTATTCCGAAGTTTATAATCATATTATGTTATTTGAATTAAGTGTAAATTTCATTACTAACTAATCACTACAAGATATTTGTTAAAAACGAACAAGTACTACTGGGTAGTTATTTTGTCGTAATTCAATAATCCTCATCAGTATGAACTCATTACTTTATAAATCATTAAAACTATACTTCTTTTCAGTTTTAATCACTCACTGTATAATAATGATCATTATCTAATATCGTTGGTAAGGAACAGTTTCAAAACTTTCTTTCATATTATGCCGTTTTAATCAATATTCATTCCAATGAATATTTGGGTTCAAACACTTTTCATCTTTATTGATTACATCTTTTTATTAAAAAAAACGACAACAACAAAACGAACACATCAGTAATATCATAAAACTAAATAAAACTTTACATTGTACAAATTGATGGATCCTGAAAACAAACAAAAAAGGACTGTAATAAAAATGTCGTTTTTCTAGAATTTTATAGAGTTCAGTCTTAATCACAAATATAATTTCTTTGAAAATCTATATTCAGAAAGTAAAAAACAAAATTTGTTGAAACTACATATTCAATCACATAGAGATAAGATTTATTACAAATGTGAACTATTGATGGTATTTATCTCACATAAGAAAACAACCACATCTATTTTATTAGATATAAAATGTATTCAGAAAACTTAATAATTACTGATGAGTCTTTTTAAACTATAAGTTGAAAATAACAAGCTATGGATTGAGTATGGATTATAATAATAATGCTATAAAATGATGTTAACGATATATTGTCTACTGATGAAATTTAGATTACATTTCAATAGTTGAGTTCATGAGTCAATTGAAGCTAGACCATCATGAAAAACCTGAAAGCATTGGACGGCCGTTTCGTTCTAGTGTGGACGATGGCTTAATTTCGTGGATTGGTTGAAGTTATAATTTGACATCTTTTTCTCCTATTCTCACTAAATGACAATTGGAATGAAATTATGTTGAATGAACGTTTGATTCTGTTAGGTCAAGTAATTAGATGCTATGAACTTATGATAAAGTCTTTGATTTATACATGTTTTGTTTTATGCTCTTAATATAAAAGTATTTTTTTTAACGTATAGTCATCTCTAATGTCAGTGAAATTTATCACTTTTCTTAAGAATTATCTCATATGTTTGCGAAATAAAATTTTAAGCATTGAAATTGATTGATCACTAAGTAGTGATTGGAGATCACTGGTAAATAACCATGGACCAAGTTCCTTTGCTAGTTGGTATTCTTCAGTAAGGCATATCACTTATCTTTAGGAAACCAAGGCTGCTCACGAAATTTTAACCAGCATCATTCAGATTTAAATTATTAGACCAATATGGTACTGATCATCATCCATTCATAAATCATTCGTAAATATCTCAGTTTTATGGGAGACCAGTCACAACCAGAATAGTTCAATGATAACGTCTTAGCGGAAGCGATTAATCAGGGCGTAGATCTCATTAGGATAGTCAGTCTCCACTAAGAATACATGCATACCTTACTATCAAATAACAACTAGTACAAAAACTAGTTCCCAGGGTTATCCGTAAACGATCTCCAACCACCTAAAATAGTCATGGCAGATGAACTATTTAAATCATGGATTAATTCTGAATAATTGAATTATTCAGCTGAATACACTATTAGAAAGTAAAATTAATTGATTGACAAAACTTGAGTTACATTTGTACTAACAATGACCATAACTAACATTGAAACTTTATTACAGTTTACATAATTTTATTTCTGACAAAACATATTTCGTTTATTTCATACAACTAGAGTTTAGCAATGTTACATTCCAGTTATTGAATTATTTAATTAAGTAACTCTGATAAATACTTTTATAGAATATTTCTGTAGATGCTATAAAAGCCCTTCTGAATTAAATTTAATTATATTTCACCATTTAATGGTTACATTGTCTAACATAATGAGTTATGAATTGTCTTATGATCCATTCTATTGTTCTGAAATTATTTCTGTAATATACAGTATGTATATGAATAAATGTGCAATAATATGAATCAGTTGTCGATAAAGAATAAAGCTTATCATATTAATTAAATTTACGTTTCTGTGTTATAACAAGACAAATGTATTTGACTCGCCTTTTGAAGAAAAACGTTTTTAACACATAATTCTTTGGTGTATGGCATTGTGATAGTATTACTTACTTACTCACGCCTGTTACCCTAGCCCTCGTTGAGGAGCATAGGCCGTCCACCAACACTGTCCACTCAACCTTTTCCAGTTGTTATTCATCATTTTCATATCTGCTTCTACTACCCGATGTATTATGTTCTTTGGTCTACCACTTTTCCATTTACTTTCAAAATTCCAAGTTAAAGCTTGCCTCGTGATGCAGTTTGATGATTTTCGTAATATATCTTCTATCCACTTCTAACTTCTCTTCATAACTTCCTCTTCAATTAAAAGCTGGTTTGTTCTCTTACACAGTAGACTGTTGCTGATGGTATTCGGCCAATGGATGATGAGTATCTTGCGTAGACAATTGTTTATAAATACTTGTACCTTCTTGATGATGGTTGTAGTAGTTCTTCATGTTTCAGCTCCGTACAGTAGAACTGTGTTGACGTTCATATTAAAGATTGTGACTCTGATATTGGTTGACAGTTGTTTTGAGTTCCATATGTTCTTTAATTGCAGTAATTGTGATAGCGTTGCTTAGATATTATTTACACTATTTAATGAACATTTTTGCTTAGATTTATTACTAGAATACATGATCATTTCTGATATTCTATTTCGAAATCATAGCACCGTATACAAAAAAAGTGGATTCCAACAAATGACTTAAAAAACGCACTAACTGAAGCTTTGTATATATTTATAAACGAAATAGAATTCCCAGATATGCATGATTTGGTTTCTATATATAAATAAATTAAATCATGCATATCTAAGATTTTTGTAACAAAATAAAGAATGTTCATTTAAAGTTGGCAAGTTTTTATTTGAAAAGATTGGTTGTCTTAGAAATTCTATTTTACTGATGTATATATAAAAAGCTTCAGCTAGTGCGTTTATTATGTGCTTGAATCTTCTATGTAGCATATATATATATATATATATATATATATATATATATATATATATATATATCAACCATCGGCATCTTTCGATGTGTTCTGAAGTCTGAACCGTCTTCTCATCTCGTCTCCAGGTGTTATTTCAACGATGTGCTTTCAATGTACTGAAACTTTTCATTCCATTTGACAACTATTGCAGCTCCAACCCCAAGTTCCGCTAAATAATGCTTATAATTAATCTTGTATCATCCACTGCACTACTATCAAATAATACCGAAAAGAAAACTAATACAGATTGGAATTCAGGATGAAAACAGATAGAAACGTTTGTTAGTGAATAAACATTGAAAACTATGTACATACAATGTATAGAATACAAACAAAAGTTTTTTTGAACCTAATTTTATGCAAAGAAACCATAATAGTAATGACAAAGCATTAAACAAGTGGGAGAATGCTCGTTATATGCAGTTATGATATTTTCGATGTCAGACTGAAGATTTGGAGTTTTGTATTCATTAAGTTGTAGCAATCGGTGATCAACTGAACATCACAGCTTTAAAACATATTGCCCTAATATAGAATAAACTGATCGAAATTTAATGAACATGATCTTGAAAATAGTCCATTTTGCATTCGGTTTGTCAACATATATATAACATAACCAACTGTCGAGCGTTAGTTTCACTAGCTGAACATGAACACTGAGGATACTGTTCTGATGATAAAACTTGAGAGAATTGATTGTAATAACCTTTGGGATTCACTTACAATTGACTGGTGTGATATAACGATTGAGTTGACATTCAGCTGTTACATTTTGTTGTATTTTTACTGAGTTACAAAACTCTATTGTGAATAACAGAATCAGGTAAACAGAATCTAATGAGATAATTAAAGACAACAAATAATAACAGTTAACGACCTTACACTCAGCATTTCTCCATTGATCCGAATAGTGCTGTCAAACAGTGAATCGCTAATTTAACCTTAAATAAAATTCCATGAGTTAGACCATGAGTAAAAGTCCATTTTGGAAGTTAGGACAGATGAAAACGGAGAATAACTTCAGAGCTTCAACAATTTTTTATGAAGTATCAATCAATGAAGACTGATAAAAAACTGTCACATAAATTTTAGACTTATTATATATACAGAGTTTTAATTTGATCCTTCTGCGTTATTACAAACTAAACGTTAATAATCACCAGGCACTGTTTAACGCGATCATAAAACTTTTGAAGGAAAGTTTGTTGATTCTCGAAAGGTTGCCTGTTACCTTAAAAAATCAAACATAATGAGATTATCACAATTCGAAATCATAAACTGATCATTGCTACACCAATATTGAAATCTAGGAGGGATTAAATAGCCGTTTTGTCCCATTACGGGACTCCTCGGTAGTGTATTTTCACAATCCCGCCACAGAGGACCAAAACGCGGAATTGTATGTTTCACGTGGAGACACTTGAACTTTTAATACCTGAAACAGAAGAAAAACAAAGGTCCCCGGTTTCGATTCTTTTTAGCAAGGTTGAGAATGTGCACTGCTGAGGAGGTTCATACTAGGAATAAACAACTATCTAGTACCTCTTGGTTTTCAGTTTCAGTCTACTCAAGATCAGTTTAAACAAAGTACAAGAGTTTTTTACACTATATCCAAAGGAATGAATCATTTATCATTAGTCACATAAGAAAATCTAATCAAGCTCTAGTGAAAATAAAAATGGACAGACATATTTATTGACCATTAAATTAGTATACTTGATGCAAGCAAAATATATAATTTGTATAGATTTTCTTCACTCATATATATCTGATTATTTTTCAACTCATACAGACAGAATTTTCGTTATAACTGGTTCATTGAGTCATCTAATGAGACCAATTTACTAACAACTCTAAATTCAGGCTGTTATAGACGAACAACTCTAAATACCATTATCTTAACAAAATATTATGGGTAAAATATGTCTGAATAGGTTAAATTGTCAAAATTAATGTTAGTTCTTCAAGTGAATGGATTTATCCTCTTTTTACCCAACTAATTATCTTATAAGGCTTTATTAAAAGTTGAATAGTGGTATCATATTTGAGACCCATTTACCAACTCAGACTAGTCAGTTGTAATATTCAAAATAAACAACCAATAATCATATATCCAAATAACAAACGTCTGACTACAAGCTTTGGTTTACCTTTCAAAAAATTCTATTTTATTCAATGACTGAAATTAATTTCTACGCATGAACAAATGCTGTAATCACATTCAAATTTAGATAATGTAGAAACAAATTCATCAAATGAAGTTCATTCTATGAAATCAATTAAATTCAAGGTTAATTAGTAACAACATGTTTTCAAGAAATCATTGTTCCTATGTAAAAAAAAATGAAAAAAACATACGTTTTTCTCTTTCGAAAGACAATTTCTTCAATGATTTTATTTTGAAGTACTTCAAAATGATATTTGAAAAGGTAAAGATATTTTGTTTATGTCTGTCATCTATTAGTATAGAGCTTACATATGAAGATATGTTTATGATTATGATTCTTTTAAAAGTCTAGATAAATAGATATATGACATTCTAGACAAAACAAATAAATATCTTTTATACAATTGTTTAGTCAATTTGTCTAGTTTCTATATTAATCAACTTAAAAAAAAGTTAAATATTTAGTTGAGCTTCAGATAACGTTTGCTGATTAACTTATTGTCAAGTGTAACAAAGTTGATAGAGTTAATTACCAGTACTTATATAAAAGGTTTGTAGAGAGTTCAAAGTTCATACTAAGAGAATCCCATGACTTACAAGTTTTCTTTATGTAAATGATTTCTGAATCAGTGATATTTACTTCTAACTTTAATCAGTTTGTTATATTTTTTTCAATGTACATTCAACATTATTGTTGATTCATCATTTTCACTTATGTTCAAGTTGACTGATATGGTCACAAATGTTCATTTACACATCCCTAAATCATTAATACTATTATGAGCTGACCTTTTTTTTGGATTTAAGTAAAGTAGAATGAAATTACAAAGTCAATATTCAACTTATCACATAAAATCATATACACATTATTACTTCAGCTTTTATTGATTGTGAATTCATTCACAATCGGTAGTAAAAATAAATCAAGTTTTTTTCTTTTAAACTTGACAAATGAACATTAGATTTTTCTTTTAATATATTTTAAAATGACCATACATAACACTTTTATCTGTATCAATATCAGATTGTAGCACCAGCAGTAGGTCCCAACATACACAAAGGGAAAAGCAACATTCTCCAATACAACATAGCATGCACCAGTCTAATCACAATTGACGAAGATTTGGAAGATGTAAAAACCTTTACATATCTGGGCACTATGATAGATGAACACAGTGGATCTGATGCAGATGTGAAAGCGCGGATCGGCAAAGCAAGAGCAGCATATTTACAACTGAATAACATCTGGAACTCAAAGCAACTGTCAACCAACACCAATGTCAGGATTTTCAATACAAATGTCAAGACAGTTCTACTGTATGGGGCGGAAACCTGGAGAACTGCGAAAGCCATCGTCCAGAAAAAACAGGTGTTTATTAACAGCTGTCTACGCTAAATACTTCGGATCCGTTGACCAGACACCATCAGAAACAATCTACAGCGGGAGAACAAACCAGATTCCAACGGAGGAATAAATCAAGAAGGAGCGCTGGAAGTGGATAGGACACACATTGAGGAAAGCACCCAACTGCATCACAAGGCGAACCCTCACTTGTAATTCTCAAGGTCAAAGGAGGAGAGGAAAACCAAAGAATACATCACGCCGAGAAATGGAGACAGAAATAAGAAGAATGAACAAGAATTGGATAGAACGGGAAAGGAATGCCCAGGACAGTTTGGGTTGGAGAATGCTGGTCGGTGGCCTATGCTCCATTAGGAGTAACAGGCGTAAGTAAGTAAGTAAGTAATATCAGATTGTCATTTTAGGTATCCAATTATAAACCCTTTGTCGTTTGTTTTTTCAATAATAAAATGAATATGTAACTATGTAAATCAGTACTAGATATTTTCATGTAGCTGAAATACTCTCAAGTTGGAAAAAAATATATATCGAATAATTTAAAAAGGAAATAAATTTATAGCATAAATAGTTATGCCAAAATAAATCGCCTACGCAAATAATATTTATCTAATTTTCATGAACTTTATTTTAATAAACAACAATTTAATTATAGCGTTACTTTTCATACTCCCCCCCCAGAAAAAAAACAAAAAAAATTATTTATATTCATTTCCGATGTTGATCAATGATTATGCCCGAATGTCTGTCGAAAAAAACTTTTTTGTTGTGTTAATATTTCATTAGTTTTTGATGTGGGCAAATCTACCTCTAATTTGTTTACGTCATAATGAAATGATGAAAACAATTAAAAAAGAAAAAAAGTTTTTCTCAGACAATAAACTAATTCTCAAAATCAATTCACTGATAAACATCCTTATTTCAATCTCTATTTTTACTTAATAAGATTAGTTTCTTATAATTAACTGAGTTAATTAAATTAGGTATCGTTATTTTACTTACATAAATAGTACTGAAAATATCGACTATTTCATTATGACAATAAAATGACAAATATATTGCCGTGACCAGTGGAGCTAATCCGTGTCAGGTAGAAACAGTTATCTACCTCAATACAATGGAAAATGGTCGCGCAATTTCATGGATTGGTTGAGGTTAGACATTAACACCATTGAATGCCGGTTCAGTGGTCTAGTTAGTTAAGCGCCTGGCGCGAGACTGATAGGTTCGGGGTTCGAATCTCGCAGGGTGCGGGATCATGGATGCGCATTGCTGAGAAGTTCCATACTAGGACGAGACGGCCATCCAATGCTTCCAGATTTTCCATGGTGGTCTAGCTTCAATTGACTCATGAATTCAATAAAAAAATAACTCAATAGATGGATCTACAATAGTATGACAAAACAATAAACTTATGATCTAATATTATTGCATAACTAAATGTCTATAAGAATGCACTAAATTTTGGAAAGAAGCTTGTTGTAATGCTGTTATAGATATTATTAATGAAATTATACTTGAAATGAAACACATCATATGAACAAAATGTTATATTTTAACAAATTTCACCCTACTATAAATACGTTTTTGATTTGTTTTAAAAGTTTTCACTATTGAAGAATTTCATCTATGAGAACTAACATTAAGTGACTATTAAAAATAAGTTAGTGTAGATTGAATTTTCTCAAAGATTATTAAGTAATCTCAGTAACAATAGGAAACTTTCATCATGTTTATATACCATTTTAAGGTATCCATAAGAATATTCCAAGAGTTTGAATATGAATAGGTTTTTACAGTTCTTTGTTATCAGTCGAAAAGTTAATAAAAAACGTCTAGCTTCAATTGACTCATCATCTCAACTGCTGAATTTACAACAGTCTTCACAAAACCTCTTCTGATACTTTGATCATTCACTTAATAAATCACCTGTTGTCAGTGAATATGTTTACAAAACATTATCTAAATATCTTATTTTACAACAGTGTAAATCTCAAATCTGAAGTTACATTAACCTGGCGGAAAATTTGAAAGTATACACCAATTAGTAAACCATTTAAAAGGAAAAACTCCTGAAAAGTTGTCTTATTATTAGTTTGGTAGTAATCAGAAGTTATAGTTTTATGTCCCCACCATCAAATCCAAAATATTCAGCTTTAGCATTTAATGTAAATCAACATTTCATGATCTACATTTTTAGCTTAAGTTTATTCGAGATATTATCTGACTACCATTTCATGCTATCGGTAGTGACGGATTATCTTACTCCGGTTATAGTGTTCTGTATGCTACTTATGCTGACAGATACAAGTAGTATGTAGCACTAACCAGAAGTAGAATACCTACCACTATAAGACTGATAAAATTTCACCTTAAATAAACCTTATATATGCATTCTTATAATCAAGCTATTAAAACAAGAAAATTTAGTTATACGACTTCGTGCTTTGTTCTAAAATGATGTAATAACAAACAACATTTACGGATGATCACTATATTTAATATACTTCTAATATTCAGTAAATCACCAAATTAAAAGATTTAGTATTGATACGTCATCAATTAGATAAAGGGAAACTTTTTAGTTATTCCAAATATATCTCAATGTTATTACAGCTGTTAGTTCATTTATTTTTGTTTGTGAAATAAAAATATTTAAGATTAAAAAAAAAGACTTTACTTCCTATTTTGTCTCCGAACATGATATTCCCTGGCTTATTATTGATCATAGTTTAGATTTGATAGACATTGTATCATGAACTGATCTTAGTTTGACAACAATCTAAAACCTGAAAGCTTTGAAGGCTATCTCGTCCTGGTACTGCAGTCCCCAACAATGAGTTTCCACAACCCGCCAAAAAGAGCTAAACCGATGATTTTTAAGTGAGGGCCTAACCTGTGGACAAATGAGACGAATATCGACAGCAAAAAGTCTAACTTTAATCAACTCACGATACTTCATGACCATTTTCTATTGTCTTCGATAGATGGTTGTCTCATACCCGACATGTTTGGATCCCGTTAGTCACAGTTTCTGACTAGAACTCTAGGAATTACATCTAGAAACTAGTCTTTATTGAGTACTAGATTATTATCAGTTTAGGGTTTTATGGTTATTATAGAATTTTCACATACTTCATATCACGAAATGAAACAACTTTATCCACAAAATCCTGTGCTGATAATCATCTAATTTTCAGATGTAGTTATATTCTATGCATATTAACTCATCATATGAACATAGAAAGTGGGTTTTTTTGGATTTCAACGCCTTTTTTTCAGTTTTTATTTCTTTTTCTTTATAAATAATTATCATAATGATTTATTTACTTTATTGTATCCTGTAAAAATTCCTGGTTTGGCTGTTTATTGTAACTGAGGGAAAACTTATTTGCTATTTTAATACAATAGAACAAGACTGATATATCTCATTGTAAAAAAGAAAGCAAGAATGTAGATAAGAGTTTATTTAGACACTAAAATTCACTGATTCTTCTACTTATTACCAACTAATCAAAATGACAATAAGAGATATGTGTCATTTTAAATATCCTGTCGAATTTGATTACTTCAAATCAACAATAATTGGTTTGTAATGAACCAATAATTTAATATCTTTTTGATTAAAATCATGGATCAATTGACGCTAGACCACCATAAAAAACCCGGAAGCACTGGATGGCCGTTTCGTCCTAGTATGGGACTGCTCAACAGTGCGCGTCCACTACCCCATACCCCGCGAGACTCGAACCCAGGACCTATCAGTCTCGCACCAGGCGCTTAACCAATTAGACCACTGAACCGGCATTAATTGGTGTTAATGTCTAACCCCAACCAATCCACGAAATCGCTCGACCATTGTACTGAAGTAGACACTTGTTTCTACCTGACACGGATTAGCTCCACTGGTCCAGTGCTTCCAGGTTTTCCATGGTAGTCTAGCTTCAATTGATCCATGATTTCAATCAAAAACTTAACAATTTCCACAACCTCTAAACTGATAAGTTAATATCTATTTAATTTATAATATTGAGAAATTATCTACCTTAACAAAGAAATGTAATTGAATCATTGAATTTTAAATGTTATTTCTTATATGGTATATTTTATTTCACTTTGTTTTATCTACATTAAAGAGGATAGTTTATCACATAGAGATAAGTGAATGAAAAGATTTTTTTTTAAAAATTTGTTATTATTGTTAAGTGACAAAAATAACCATAAACATCTGGATAAAATTGAAAAAGTGTACAAAACTAATTCACATAACTGTTCATTATAGTTTACTATTAAATATCATTTAATGATTTTATGCTTTAGTAAATGAGAACCAATTGTTTTCTTGATTCAATAAAGAAACCAAAATATTTTCATGAATAAAAATGGTTACTTTTTATTTTTCATTTATTTACTCAAGTTGCATTTATTTTTTTATTTTTTTTCTTTAAGAATACTTATGATTGGTTTACTTTTGAAGTAGTTTGCATCCCACCTTTCATTCTTCTTTTTTCCCATTATTGATAATTATGAATGAAATTTCACTGTGGAATAAAGAATTCATATCAACAACAATCTGAATAGAATAGCATAATTGTTAACTTTTCAATTATTATTATTATTATCAGTTTGAAAATCATAATGCTTAAATCAAATTTAACATATAAGCTAAGGTAGATGATGGCTAGCAATGAAATCCGGGACATGGGTTTCGTCCTATTTGAGGCTCGTCAGTTGGATGCACTTCCATTTCGGAGTTTATATTTGCTCCGGGACTCGAACCCCACACTGTTCGTTTCAAACGTTATCATTTTATCCGCTTAGCTACTGAGTCATGATAGCCACCTGCTTGTGCAATGAGATGAAGTTTAAATTCATTTGATGTTGTTTGTCTGCATCTTTCCACTGTTATTTAGGAATGCTATTGATCAGTCTCTTGTTGGCATATGTGCAGCCTGTGCGGATTTTCTCGATATTGCCTAAAGTCACAAGCTTTAGAATATTTAAATTATAAATCAAATTTAACATAAGCAAAGATGGATAGTGGCTAGCAGTGGAATCCCAAGAGCGTTCCGTCCTGTTTGAGATTTGTCAGCCGGATGTGACCTAAAGCAATATCGAGGCAATTCACACAGGATACATATATGCCAATAAGAGACTGATCAATTACAGTCCTAAACAACAATGGAAAGATACAAGCAAACCACACCAAGTGAATTCAAATTTAACATACCTTCATGGTGTTAAAGATTATTCAAGGTTAGTGCAAGTAACGATGTTGGTATAGAGTAACAAAGATAACTGAAATTTAAATAAAGTCAAAAGATTAAATAAGTATTATATCCAAAGGAATATTCTAGACGGTCGAGTTAAACAGTAGACTAACGATTATAGTATGTGAATTAAATAAGTATCCAATAAAGTATATGAAACCATACTCATAATAATAATAAATTGAAATATTTATTGAGATGACAGGGTAAGCGATTCTAAACACATCACATATTTACGTTCACAATATATGTCAAGGTTGATTATTAGGTTAGAGATGACCAATTATGCACTCAGTCAAAGAATCACTCTATATGTTCTTATCTATGTCTTGAAAACCAATGTATAAATGCCTGTGACTTGTGTACACCATATTTTAGTCTCGCAACTAAATTTCATTCAGGTCTTTAATTATACCTAGTGGATGTGAGGTACCGTAGGAAGTGGGTATTGTAAATAGATTGAACCCCTGAACACAACGTGAACTAAGGTTAGTTGGTTAAAAAAACAGTTGAAAGATGATTCAATCAGGTAAGGGGCATGGTAAAACAGTTTTATTACAAGTTAATGAAGGAAGTAATGTGTATCGAATATATCTAAATTTTTGCGAAAATTCAATCAGATTATTCTAACTTCAGATTTCAAGGTTTTATAACACTATTGATTATAAGAATGAAATTTTAGATCAGTATTTGAACAGGAATGTATCTTAAATACTAGACTCTTAGAAGCATTATGGTATTTTGTACTGATACATCGTCTTTTGTATGTTTCTTCAAAAGAATTCAGCACATTAATAGCTCACTCTTTATTCTTTTTCAAATGTTATAGGACAATAATTCGATAGACTAATATCGTCAAAGCGATAAACACAAAGGAATTACTGTAGTAAACGTCGACATACTACTGTACTATGAATAAAAACTTTACAAAACGAAAAACAATAACAAACTATTTTTATATTCCTATTATTCATCCACATTTTTCACTACTTAATTTATTAGAAATATATTCATCATTTTAAAAACGTTTATCTTTCGTTTACTAATATTCAGCATCTATAGGTATGTAGAAACCCATCTCTTTTAATTCTGAATATCAAAACCTACCTGGTACAAACCTTCTACCCAATAAAAAAATATGTTAGCTATGAGCACTCAGTAGTTCAGTAAATCATAGTTTTGCTTTTGAAATAATCAGAGACAGATTAGAGTGTTATTATAAGAACACACTGGGATGAAATCATATTCTGTTGATGAGTCCTAAATGATATGAAACAATTCTGCCGAATTCTGTTTGTAGTCTTTATCTTAAATAATATCAAAGGTTGATGTCCCATTCACTTACTCAGTTTTTTGTGATAACCTTTCATTATATTTTATCAATTAATGTGTATTCAGTTGTTTGCTAGTCAGTTTTTTATCATTATATAACTAATGACATAAATTTAATTGATCTATTTGTTATCAACTAACTGTTATCATCAAGAATTCTCTAGAAGACTGATGGATCTTCTGTCAGTTGTTGAATAGATCAAAACAAAATATGCATATGTTATTAAAATAAATTTCAATATACAGAATACTTCAACAGTTTAAAAACAAATGAACAATAAAGTTATTAGTCACTTTTAGCTAACAGAATATTCATTGTATTAGATGAACAAACATAAAATCTATGCCAAAAAAATTGCATTGATAATCATTACAATGATGTTTTTATTGGTTCATATCTACTACAGATTGGTTTTTGAAACTAGTTGATGAAGCAAATATTATGACTGGATTCATTCCACCTATATTTGTCTAAATCTAGTTCTGTACTCAGTGTAATATATTCATTTAAAGATTTTTTAAAGAATCTAATAGTGAGGTGACAATTTATTTATTGTAAGAGAAAAATGTAATCTGCGCTAATGATTTGGCTATTTTTTAAAATTTACCTGTGAAATTTTCTGATTGCAAATATTTACGCATGCAAATTGATTTCTCAGTTTATAGGTATGATTCTACATATATAAGGGATGGAAACAACAGAATCGACTTTTTGAGTTAAAGCAGATTCGTAAACAGGATGCCCTCAAAATTTCCTGGTACGATCGAGAGTCGGGAGAGTCTGCTCTCCCTCTCGAAATGCTCTCACATAGCCACGCGTGTATAGCCTCTGTCAGTAATTTCCTACTCACTACCTTCTCGTGGTGAGGGTGTTGTTTACGAAATTCAGAGGACGAAAAGAGAATGTCTGGCGCTTTAACCGGGTCGGTAGTCATGGAGAGTTCACCTAGAGGAGTTGGAAAACCCTGATTTCAAATCAATGGTGCACATGGGCTTCATTATCCTGAAGGAATAAATGGCATATGAACCACTTATTGGTCACTGGTTATGATGGGACTGCATCTCGTCACGTTGCTCCACTGCCTTGTGGATCAGACCTTTAGGTCAAAGGCTCGGGGTGTGGCCTCCTAAGAAAACCACCTGCTTTGGTTTGGGCACCCGGGCAGTATCACAGCCCTCACACAAATCAAATGAGATTTGTGTGCCCCCTTGTACAAATATCGATGAGTTCAAATAAATAAATGTATACAGGTTATCAAATACCCTATGCATGTGTTTCATTTTTATTTTTATAATGATCACTTGCAGCCTTTAACATTAGTAACTGGAAGATTCGAACCTTTACAACTAAATTATTATTCATTACAGCTTCACAATCTAGTAAATATCTATGCTCAGTGGTTCAGCGGATATCCTGTTGGTGTTTTAAGTGTATTAAGTTTACGTCTCGGCATGAAAATTAGTATTGGTACGTCTAGTTGACTAATAGCAAATGGAATAAAACACATGTTATTTATATCACTATCGGTCATCATTAAACTCTGTTTGACAAAATGCTTGTGTATGATAAGAATATCTAGACAATATGTTTAAGATACACGTATTACTAAAGAGATTGATCAATTTGAAAGGTTAACATCAACTACGGAAGGTTCAAACACTTACGACTAGATCATAATGAAATTTATTTCTACGCTTAAAGTTTATTTTCCTTTCAAAGAAATTCAACCTGGATTATTTATTCTCCAGTTCTCTCAATCCGGTGAAATGTTACAAAGTCACCTGACTTCTTAAAACAGTAAACTATTGTTTTGTAAACATCATTTATTGGTTTCATTATATCATCTAGGCTTTGAATATTTGAGGAAAATACTTGTACTCTGTTCTGCACCCGAATATCTAGTTCCAGTTCAAATGGTGTAGACTGAAATATATGATAAAGTTTTCTGTAGCCGCTATGTTATTTACTGAATAGCTAGCTGGAAACTGATGCAGCAATCAAGTATATGGAGTTATCTATGAACTCAAGGACTTCACTTTCATACATCAGTACATATAAGTCATTCATGATCATTATATTTATCGACAACAATTAGAAAATTACAAAGTATTTTTTCATCAGATTCTTATAAAGTGATCATACTGTTTAAGTACATCAAGTTGACAAAAGCGCAAATATAATTAATGGATTGATCCGTAAAATACATTCAATTAACTAAATTCGTAAAAGTATCTAAAGTGGATAACCAATATAAATATACCGGATATGCTTCAGCTCATGGTACAACCACCAATATATCTAGAATATCTGTATAAACTCGAGTGAAGAAAGTTTAGTACATCAAAATGGTTTTTTGTGATGTAAATTAGAAAGATATATTTCCTTAGGATATTTCAAATACATTTTCATTCGTTAGACAATATATATTCAATAAAAAAGTTCTTGCATTTACTCCTGTTTGGTTTTGATCCGATTAATTGAGATAACCAGATTGATATGTTTTTGACCAGACCATAAAGTTACGTTATTTTTCATGTCCTTATTCTTCTTCGACATCTATTAGATTTCTTAAACCTATGTTACATCAGCATCCATTCAGTGTTATTCCCCAGAAATTCTATTCGTTATTCACCATGTTCTTTTTTGGGTGCTTAGAATTTATTCGTAACTATTGTCAATCTCATTAACAAAAATAATCTGTTTTTTCGTCTTTTATGTTTTTTAGTCCAATAACACTTGAAATTAATCTAAAAAGTGAGACTGATATCTAGAATTGTGATGCTTTACAACAATCTATTTGATTAACAACTATATCATCAGATTTTCAGTACAATTTAATCAAAATCACCAATCTTAGAGTTATTGTGGTAACTACAAAAACACACGCTTTTCAGATATTGTAATTGAAAAAGACAATTAATACAAATCAGCTCAAAATGTTGATATACAAGCACCTCATTACCAGGTTTGTTAAAATTATGATTTTCGAAACGATTTTCAGCTTTTCTATGCTTTTGATTGATTAGATATTTAGATTGAATTGATAGTGACATGATTCTTTCATCTACAGGTGAACATTGTAAGTGTTCTTATCCATAAAACTTTCTACAGAAATATATCAGTTTTATATTATGATCTTATTCATTTTTTAGCTGATAATGTAATGTTCATTAGTAGTATATAGTTATGTTTTATGCTGTTGATCAACTATGATTAATTCCTGTTCTTAATTTGAAATCCAAGAACTATGTCCTATCTTCTAGCAATGATCAAACATCTTCAAAAATCATATACAAACTCTGTGAACATAACTGTATAATAAGTTTAGTTAACTTAGTGTTTATGAAATGTGACTATTCTATGAAAAATTCAAACTAACACTGTGAGATGGTGGAGAAGATTTGTAGCTCAGGCGGATGATTTTGATGGAGTTTTGTTCTCTGAGCTGGATGGTTTGGTCGTGGAGCCTTCGTCGTTCTTCTGAACGACATCATCAGCACAAACTTCAGATAGAAGTCTTCCATGGGTGGTTTTAAGATCTTGATTAGTTTTTTCTTTAAGGTGTTTCTTCTTTGTTCTCTGTGTCGTTTGCATGATATCTCGATGGCTGTTGTCAAGATTTCCAAATGTTCTGACGTGAGTGTCCTTTGTAGCTTCATCTTTTGGTCCTCTTTGACGTGTTGGCATTTGCAGATCCTGTAGTAAGCATCCGTTATCATTAGGTGTACCATTTTTTTCCACTTTGCTCAGCTATTTTTCATCCTAATTGTAGGTCCATATCTTACACTTGTTAGTAGAATATGCTGGCGAAGACACTCGTGGACAAAATATAGTGGTTCTCGAGTGGAAGCCTGTCTTTTGGCGAAATTATCCCATTTTCGAACAACGACTACCATCTAAGGTTTGTGCTGATGATGTCGTTCAGAAGAACGACGAAAGCTCCATGACCAAACTATCCAGCTCAGAGAACAAAACTCCATCAAAATTAACATTGTATTTGAAATCTGTGGCTAAGTGTTTACCTAAAATGATGGTATTTAATACTTTTGATAGACTTTTAACGTTTTTTGTAAACCAAGCCTAAAACATTACCGTGTGTTTGAATATAATAATGATAAAACAAGAACTGATCCCATCAATTATACCTCGAATTCATCTTAATACAAACATTTATAGAGTGAAGGGTATTCATTATGTTTATTTAAAAAAATAACTGACAAGCTAATAAGACTATACATTTTTAACTAACAGCTCAGTTTGGAAGTGTACTCAAAGAAATATGAATCAACCTGACCAGAAATGCTAGTGATTTAATTTTGTCGTTAAATGGAATTTGTTTAGAAACCCTATAGCGAATTGAAAATTAATAATGTCACACTGAAGAGCAACATAATTATAGTTAAATCGGTAAACGAATAGTAAATAATCAGTATTGTAGGATTTTTGACGAAATGCGGATATAAAATAATTTTCCTTTTGGTTTCAGTTTTGTTCAACAGACATTGCTAAATAGTTATGGACGAATAGAAAATTAGTTTCCCGTTCCTACTGCTGAGTTTTTCAGTTTGCATACATATACCAAAGTATATGCATTTGAAGAACAAATAGAGGAGTACATGCTTGTACTATTGATCGTGTTTCAGAGGAATAACAACTACTAGGTCCCATAGCTCTAAACAGTACGAAGGGGTCGATATTCAGTCTATGGCCATCAGATCATCAGAGCTCTTCCGTCTTTTAAAACGAATAACAGACGAAAGAACAAAACTTACGTTTCGCCGAAGTATTAGCTATAAAAAAAATTAAATCGAATTTTTGCGCTCAGAAAAAGGGAGTCGTCAATTTATCACTGTCGTCGGATATTCATAATTTTGATTAAATAATCTCTAAATATTATTTTTTATCGTTTTTACTTTGTCATACAATCTTTAATCGGCCAAGTGTTATTTAGTCTGCTTCCAAATTATCTTTACACTTATGTATAACTTTTACTTACCAAATTCCCAAGTGCACATTCGTGAAATCTCTTATAATTATTGAAAAATCAATCCTATCATTTTTTAAATTCTCGAGTAAAACCCAATTTCGTCGCCACTATTTCTTCTATATATCTGTCATCAAATAACTTCATATGGGCTTATTCAAAAATATATCTATATATCATTCATTTATATTGATTGTTTGAATATTCCCATTAATGTTCAAGACTGCAATCGATAAGTCTACTATTGACATAATATTCACCATCCATCTCTTCTTGAAAATGCTCGTGACTTATGGCAAAATCGAGGCAATCCATGCCCAAAGAGACTGATCACTTGTAGTCCTAATCATCAATGACAAGATTCAAACAACCAATACAACTGAATAAAACTTCAGCACATCGCACAAGCCAGTGGCTATCTGAACTCAGTATCTAAGTAGATAGTGCTATGGCATTTGAAACGAACGGTTCCGGGTTCGAGTAGAGGAGCGAACATTAAACCTGGTATGCAGATTTATCTGGCCGACAAGTCTAAAAATAGAATGATACGCGTGTCCTAGATTTAATGCTAGCCACTATCCATCTCTGCTTATAGTGTTAATAATTTTTGTCGTTTCAATTTTTCCGGTCAACAATGTTTACTATTGTCATATTTCAATACGACTAGAATTCATATTATTCTAAGTCAATTATTATTCATGCTTCATTCTTATTCTGTTAGACAGGCAATATATAATATTTTATTCTTAATTTTAACTCATCTACTAGAAATTTCATTATAATATCATCAAAAGAATTTCTATGATTAGCGAAACTTTTTCTATCACGAATAAGTTTATTCATGAATGTGAGCGACTACGTTCATCCACGGTATATATATATATATATATATATATATATATATATATATATATGATCTCAACTATTGAAATTGCTAGAATCTCCACAAAACCCCTTCTGGTACGAAACAACATATGCTCACTAGTGACGGTCTCCAAGAGGTATATCCTGGAGTTCTAGTGAGAAGCAGTGACCAGTGGAGTTCAACCGGGTCTGTTGTGAGATACTAACTCACTGGACACAATGTTGAATGTGTCGCTTAATTTCATGGATTAGTTGAAGTTAGACATTAACACCATTGGATGTCGGCTCAGTGGTCTAATGGTTAGGCGCTCGCGCGTGAGACTGATAGGTCCTGGTTTCGAATCTTGTGAGGTGGGATCTTGGATGCGTACTGCTGAAGAATTCCACAGTAGGATGAAACGGCCGTCCAGTGCTTCCAGATTTTCCATGGTGGTCTAGCTTCAATTGACTCATGATCTCAACTATTGAAATTGCTACAATCCCCACAAAACCCCTTCTCATATATATATATATATATATATATATATATATATATATATATATATATATATATATATATATATCACAAATGAATAAATGAATCCCATTTCAAAATCGCATACTTGTATTATCTTACCGTTTCGGTTATAAGAAACTGGACAAAGCTGGCTCAAATGAAACATTAATACATAACGTCGAAACTTTTTTCTTCCCACACAGTTGAGCATCTTTACGTAAATATCTGTCACCTGAGTATTATTATTATTATCTTAAATAGATGAACAGATGATTTATTACAAAACTTTGGAAATTACTTTGAATCAATTTGATCCTACCTATTGATTGATATCTGTAGATCAATATAACTAGTTAAGTTATTTTTCTAAATAAAAAATAACAATAATATAGTGAATTATTTTTAAGCCACTTGGAATTCTTAAAATTGAAACAAGTATTTCTGTAGAATTTCATTACATTATTCTCTATCCACGTTCGTAATTTAAATTGTTATCTGTGTTGTAAATATAACTAAATATTCAGTTGAAAATGTCGCGCAATTTCGTGAATTGATTGAAATTAGACATTAACACCAGTTCAGTGGTCTAGAGGTCAAGCGTTTGCGCGCGAGACCAAAGATCCTGGGTTCGAATCCCACGTGCGGGATCGTGAATGTGCACTTCTGAGGAGTCCTATACTAGGATGAAATGGTCGTCCAGTGCTTCCATGTTCTTAATAATGACCTGACATCAATCGATTCATGATTTCAATCGAAGAAAAAGTCTTTATATGGTTTTGTTAGTGAAAACATTTATTGGGTTTTTTTTAATCTTATGAATAAACGAGAATATTGTTTTGTATAATATTTTGCTGTTATTACCTAATAAATTATTTTAATGTTGAATAATTTAATAGTAATGAGATACATGAATTTATTATGAGAACTTTATTCACCAATATTGAATAAAAATCAATATTCTCTTAAGATTAAACGTAAAGTAGGTTCAGTCGACAGACAAAACTAACATCATGATTAAAGTTTTTCTTTTTTTAGATGGTCAGCACAAAGTCTTGGTAGTTCTTGATACACAAAAGAATATTGTTAGCTCATTGATAACAGTAATGGAAGATGTACCTGGGTATATAAATACACATTTAAAAATAAGTTGCTTAGCTATGACTTTCTCGTAAATTGAATAATTTTGCATCAAACTAGGGAAAGTTTCCCACTTTGTCAACTATTTTAAGAAGTATATATTTAAATTTAGAAATATATATATATTAAACCATGTATAGCTAAATCAAATTCTGTGATATAGAGAGCCAATTAGAAGTAACAAAAGGTCAATTGATGGCAACCAGAAGTGACCTATAGGTCAAGTGCATTTCATTCGGTAGTCTAATACACTTTCTCGCTCACTCTTGCGTTTTCACTCAAGTAGACAGTTGGGGGGAGGTGGATTGACGCGTAACACACAGTGTATCATTATCAGATTTCGGACACCATGTCACAACATTCTGATCATTATTTCTTATCTGGAATGTGGTCATATTTGTATTCATAATAAGTGCCTACTTCTGACTTAACATTTCACATTCGGATGAAAAAGTATCATTTAAAATTAATAAACTACATATTTACATTCATCCATGGTTTATGCTAATTTATCCGGTTCATAAAACGTTCTGAACCATTCTCCTCATTTTTATCTGTAAACAAATTTATCCAACAATGTTTTGGTTGAATCAACCAAATGGGTAATAAAGACGGACGTGAAATATAGTCATCCCACCCCACAACACTAATTTCTCCATATTGATTATCCTGGTAGCTTATTTCTTGATATTTTATGATTGTCGAGGGTCAATCAATTTTTTTTAAATTTAAGGTTCAACTATTAATCGGAGTGATTTCTTTATCCTTAAAAAGTTGGTCACTAAACCTCAAAAATTTAAGCACTATGGTATTGTCTTTCGTTATCGAACGCTGTCAAATTATAATATTTCGTGGATTTTTTTAGAAAAACGAAATATTTGTTTGTTATCCATTAGTATACTAGTTAGATTATTCTTTTATATTCCTGTCACGTATAGATTAGATTAATCTAAACTCTGTTATGTTTTCGTTTATAATTCAAATATCTTCAACTCCTTTAATAACAATAGGGTTCAATTCACGCAAATTAATAATTGCTCTTGCTAAAATATATGATGATTGGTCATTCAGCCCAGACTAAGATATTTCTGAAATAACTATGAACTAATGAAGTACTAAACTATACTTCTATAAAACAACAAGTAGTAACAGTCTTCGGAGAATAACAGATAAAATGGTTTATTAATCAGGACAGAAAATGGGCAAAAACTGTTTCGATTAACGTATTTATGTCAAGCAATAAATCATCATTGCTTATTATCTACTGTGGAACTACTCAAAGTTTCGATGAAAGTGCTTTTCTCACAACTGTATATAAGTTACTGCTTTTAACTGATTTTGACCTTACTCAATTTGAATCATGAAAGCAATGGAAACAGACCATTATTACCTGTCATACATCTAACGATTACTGTATTAAAAATATCATATAAAACAATTGCTACAATTGTGTAACTGTTAAAGCTCCATTTGAAGAAAAACTGAACCAATAGGAGAAATCGTAGAATCGCAAATTATTTTATAGTTTAAATTCTATAAACATATTGTAGTGAACGAGAACACCAGTGGTTACAACCGAATGTATTTGAATATGAAATTTTAGAATCACTTAGTAAAATCTGAGTACCATACAATAAATACTTCATTTGCAAAATATCAATCATTGGTCTCAGACTCGATTGTTCCTTCGTTTCCACACCAATCATTCTCTGTTCTCATTCTCTTTTCTTCGATCTTCCTAATCTTCTGCCACCAGGCATTTCACTTTCGTTTGATGATACATACTACTTATATCTGTCTATATCAGTAGCAAACACATATACATATACATAAAAATGTCACTTAAATGAATAGAATATTAAATGGTAGGCAGAATCAGGATTTCTCAATCTTTGAATGAATTTTTCTCCATTTTTATTTTATAAGTAGTTGTTTTTCATTTCATCAAAGGTGTCATTACTTCACTCCACTCTGCTTCGTATTGGCGAACATTATTATCTTATGTTCTGCTATTACAGTGTAAATTATTCACTGACAAATTGTACTTCGTTAATATTCAAGTGTATAGTTGCACGATTGTCAGAATCATTAGGATTTAATAAATACATGATAATTCGAAGCAATGTGAATGATTATAATAACAGTAACTATCTAATTAGATTTTAAAGTCTTCTGTATACTAATACTAAAACTTTTACTAAAGAGATGGTGTAATTATATTTGTAATACTTAAGAAGACATTTAACTGTTATTACGCTTAAATCAACTTTTATTTTCACGTACTAATAAATAAAAAAACTTGTTAAATTTGAAATGCACCTTATAGATATTTGAATGAGATTTTCATCGCAAAGTGGAACATACTAACCAGACGACTGATTAATGGGTCGATGGCCTTATGATACGATTACGAGTTGGATGTTCAAATCCCACTCTACTTACATCACTTTGATCGATGGAGTGGTAAAATTAGCCCTTGGATAAAAAAGCCGTTATTGAAACCCTGTACTCCGTCAATAAAAAAACATTAAATTAGATAATTAAGCAAAAAAATCATTTGAAATACTGAGTTCAATATTTTTTTTGTAATAAAAGGACGAACCACTGATACACGCCGGAAATAATGACGGCTTTTACAATACAAATAGGTATTGGGTTCACTTTTGCATCTGTGATTTCGATACCAGTGATTTATCATTTTTGCTACTTGTTTAATTTACTATATCTGTTTCTAAATAAGTTACTGAAAGTGATAAGCCCTTTCAGCATTATTTACCAATAGAGAGATTTGAGATCATTATCCTATCCTCTATGTTTAAGATTTTAACATCTGGTTACTTTAAGGGAGTGACTACGAAGATTGAAACATGTTATAGTTTAAATCACGGAGTGTTTTTAGTTAGATAATCCATGAAAACCAGAAAGCACCAGTCAATTGTTTTGTCCTTCGATGCCTATCCATGACCTCATCACCCGGAGTTAAAAGCAAGATCATTAGGTCTAATGGCTAATCGTTAGCCAGTAGACCTCTGAGCCGGCACACAGTGACTTTAATATTTTAACTCTAGTCAATTCTCTATATGATACAACCATCTCCCAACTTCATTAGTGAGTGACTGGCTTAGTCGGAGGATCGGATGCAGACATAAAGCCGAGGATTAGCGAAGCAAGCACCACATTCCTACAATTGAAGAACATATGGAACTCAAAACAACTTTCAACCAATATGAAAGTCACAATCTTCAATACGAACGTCAACACAGTTCTACTGTACGGAGCTGAAACATGAAGAACTACTACAACCATCATCAAGAAGGTACAAGTATTTATAAACAATTGTTTACGCAAGATACTTAACATCCATTGGCCGGATACCTTCAGCAAAAGCCTACTGTGTAAGAGAATAAACCAGCTTCCAATTGAAGAGGAAATTAGGAAAAAACGTTGGAAGTGAATAGGACATACATTGAGGAAATCATTAAACTGCATCACGAGGCAAGCTCTTACTTGGAATTTTGAAAGTAAATGGAAAAGTGGTAGACCAAAGAACATATTACGTCGAGAAATAGAAGCAGATATGAAAATGATGAATAACAACTGGAAAAGGTTGGATGGACAGTACTGGTGGGCGGCCTATGCTCCTCCATCAGCAGTAACAGGTGTAGGTAAGTGAGTAATGCTCACACCCTGTATAGTTGAATTTCATTGGTCATGGCTTCACATTAAAATTCAGGAGATCATCTAAAATTAATCACTGGTGAGCAATTGATTATTAATTACTACAAGCGGCTTGTATTTATCATCTATTTAAGAATTTATCTTGTTAAAACAACATAATTGATTAAGAATTAAGATACAACCACATCTAACTGATGAGTCTCAAATAAAAAAATAGGGTTTATGTCCTACATTCTATTGTTAGACATTAACCAACTATACTAAAGACTTCATAGATTATTTAGGAATATTTTATATATCAAAAGATTAAATATCTCTCTAATGAGTTATCTTAATAGACAAATGGATTTAATGAACTTTCAATGATAGATCAATAAAAATAGAATTCACTATACAGAACTACGAATGGATTTTAGAGTGATTGATTAGAGAACATAGAGATACTATTATACTATTAGAATTAACTATAATAAATTAAATTTATTATATAGAAGAATTAAAAATATCTTATTTACCGTTTATGTTTCCAATTAATTAATTGAAAGTAAATAGTAAGAAAGAAAAATCGCAACCATCATTTACAGAACAAATTCTATTTATCAGCTGGTTAAATTTCATGAAACTTGAAATTCATTAGGATATTTTCATTGATTGTTTTCTCTGAGTTATAATTTTCATAAGGAATAATAAATTAGGTAGAAAGTCGTTTTCAATCGTTGAGATCGTGAGTCACTTGAAGCTAGACTATCATGAAGAACATGGAAGCGGTGGACGGCCGTTTCGTCCTATTATCGGACTCCTCAGCAGTGCGCATCCACCAATTCGAACTCAGGACCTATCACTCTCGCGCGCAAGCGCTTAACCTCTAGACCTCTGACCCGGCATCCAACGGTAGTTTGTTGTTTAGACTCTAATTGATATTATTATACTTTATTCATTATTTAAAAGAATTAAGTGGTCTGACAAAAACATTAAAAATTAACTAAGAAATCTCATTCAAATAGATGATTGAACTATATTGTCTCATTTTGGTGGCGTTTTGTTCTCTGATATGGATAGTGTGGTCATGTAGTTTTTATCGTTCTTTTAAACGGCACCATCAGCACAATTTTTAAGTGGAAAATCATCCGCTTGACCTAGAAATCTTCTCCACCATCTTAATATTGTCTTACAGGTAACTGCTGAATTCTAATGTTGATGGTTTTAAATAACTTTAGCGTATTCCTATCACTCATTTGATTTGCTTTAAAAACAAAACAATTCCTCTATTGAAATATTGTGAAGTCGTGATATTAATAAGTAGAGAGTTCAATAAATACACTAAATAAGTTCATCATTGCATAAAAAGTCATTGGGAGTCCTCTGAACGTAGCCATTTAAGGCTAACTCGAAACATGAATTAAGATAATTTTCAAAACATAATTCATCTGCAATTATTAAAATAGACAGTTGGCAGTCTAAATAATTGGGAATTACGTAGATTCTGATCGACTCGGATGACTGAGTATCATCCCTGGCTCTTGTCACATACATTTTTATCAACTTGAAGAAACTTTTTCCTTAAAAGTATTGATTTCACAAACATCACACGAAGCTTTACAAATTTTCTCGGATTTTCCTAGAAATTTCAGCTGGATTGTAATAGCTTGGCGGCCTCGTTTAATAATAATCACAAATAAGTCAGTTGTTCACACAACAAAAACACAGTCTCAATCATATTCACTAACATACATCAAACAATAACAGAACACAGACAAATATTTCAAACACTCAACTACTATTTGTGTCAAACGGTCACAATTATCTTCATTCATCAAATTATGTCAAACTCAGTCATCCTGATCTGTTGTCGACTAATCCCCACATGACAAGTGGACGAGAATCAAATGAATTCATGCAGAATTCAAAGGTTGTGTTTTCCTATGTGATTTGTTAATCAATGGTGTGTACTCTAATTATTTGTTGAAAAAGTTGGAATATGTGAGTGAAATGAGTTGAGAATATTTCAATGTTTGTTGAAATGTGTGGATGTGAACAGTGAGGATTATTGGAGGTCACTATGAGATTGGTAAGTTGTTGAGATAATAACTTGTCAACTAAATCTTTGGTAAACCACATATCAAGTTCCACTGTATATTTGCATATTTTTTACTTTTAAACAGACTATTCAGGCTATAGAAACTTATTTACTTTGAAGCTGATCAGCGTACAGATAGGCCGTTTATCGAGTTTTGTAACTGCTGGAATATAACTTATTTCTTGCTGCTGGGAATGGTAAATCTGACGAAGCAAGTAAAATACAAAGACGACAGATAAAGATTCATGTGACATCAGAAATGAACTATAACGATGCATGAATAGACTAATTTCCATATTATTTACATCAATTAACAGACAATTGTGCATACATTAGATTTAATAATACCTGACATTAATTCAACAACAGCTTGCTCTATGAAGAATTATTTTCAAAATTTTCAAGTTAAACGTCTTTAACCAACAGATATAACTGTAATGATCACTTCTTAAAATGTGCATAAATATCAGAGACGACTGAAGAAATTGATTTCGTATGCTACTCGCATTCCCATTAATTAAGCCCTTGATAACTATATAATTTTAATAATAACTACTCATGCTTTTTACAATACTTATGTACAAACTCCGTAGGTTTTGACTTAACAACTTGAGATGACAGTGTTCTGATAATTATGTAAATGTACGTTTTAATATTTGTAAACAAAGTGTATGACAGAAGAGTGTTTGTTATTAAATGCGTCATTAATGATATTATTTGATTGAGACCGCTCTTTCGTACTAGCATAGGATTCGTCAGCACTAGGCACCCACGATCCGGTAAGTGGGACTCAAAACTGGTTCTTCGGTCTCGCATGAATGTTAAACCTCTAGATCACTGAGTTGAGATCCGACGGTACAAATATCTAACTTCAAAAAGTCCATGATACTACGTGACCATCTTCGTATACTAGAACAAAACGGTCGTCCAGTGCTTCCAGATTTTCAACGATGGTTTAACATTGGTCGGTTCATGATCTCAATATTCTCTAAAGCTTCATCTATTCGTTGAATGAGACAATAACTAAGTTTGCTTAATTTAACCTCGATTAGTTTGGTAGCACAATCTAGTTACAGCTCATTATCAAAATTCTTTATCTCATTATCTGTATCATTTTTCTGTTCGCGGAATATCCCTTTCGGATATCCAGCATTAAGTTTGTAATATACTGTTTATTGATCATGTAGACGACAGTCAATAAATATTGTACTTCAGATTGCCTTTTCTAGCAATGCTTGCGAAGGATGTTATTCTCTGGAAACAGATGATTTATATCCTTCTAAATGAGTTCCTCATTGATATCACTGCTTAAACCATTACATTATACTTACAGGCTGTCCTGAACTTTCTGGGCTATAATTAGAGATCTCAAATTTTGTATTTTCAAGAATGTTTAAAAGAATCTGTGATGTTAAATGGTTCCGATTGAATTTTTTTATCTCAAAATCATTTCTCCTAGCAATAAATTTTTGTTTTAAACGGTGAAGAATGATAAAAATGATCATATTTCATACAACAAAGGTAATCTGTGCTAATATTCGAGAATAATTCACCTCATAATGTTCTTCTAAAATTACATTTTTGACTAAGTATCAGTAAAATTTCGGAAGTGCAATTGATTATGTAGTTATTTTAAAGTATATTCAGTCAATCTTAAGAATGTTCTGTTCTGACAAACAGAAATAAGATCACAAGTCTCTACATTCCGAGACGAATTTATTCATCACATATCAGTTTACGCCAATGTTCAGGCACAGTTCGCTGGATTTCAGAATTATTTAGATAATTTCACTGGGCGCTTAAATGTTACTAAACCTATAATGACTAAATTTGAATAGTTAACAAACGCTCTTAGCTCATAAATATCAAATTTCAGAAACCTGTCTAAACATTCACTGTCCTGCGGTATTCAGCACAAAATCTTAATAATCATGTTAAGTCACTAAACAGTCTAACGTCGAGTTGGATATCTTTCAGTCACTGTCTTAGTTTTTAATGTTATTGATAAAAAAATAATTTTACTTTAAATTATGCAGTATATTCTCTTGTTAATAATTTATCCTAAGGATAATTCCTGACAATCACTCTTCTTGGTTAATTGAGTTTACTGAAGTTTATTGAGTTTACTGAGTTTATTGAACAAAGATCAAACCAATGGGAGATACAACCAAAACAAAGAAGTAAACAATGACAAGTTTAAGGTAAAAAAGAGCCAATCAACATTGAGGTCTAGAGGACAAGCTGTGAATCATATATGGAGGAATTCAAACGCTTAACTTCTATCTGAAGTTTGTGTTGATGATGTCGTTCAGAAGAACAATGAAAGCTCCACGACTAAACCATCCAGCTCATAGAACAAAACTTCATCACGTTTACTTCATCATGTCATATTTATTACCTTCTAAATTCTTTCTATATGAAAGATTTTATTTGAAGTAATCGGACTTAAAACGAAACTTTACAGAATCAAATCACTTCATAATTTAAAACACTAATTTTTATTAAATTATGTATATTTAATTGTCGACGTAATTGTTTGACGTTGGTTAGTTATTTAATAAAATTTCAGCAAATCTAATAAACTTGAATGGGAATAATAAACATGAATAGAGAAAATAATAATAACAAACACAAAAAGAAATAACTATCACTTTGAATATGATTAATGATGAGTCTAATTTAAGAACATTTGTTAGGGTTGATTAATACTTATTATTACCATGGTTTGTATCACAAAGCAATCTTAATTTTAAAAAAAACAACCAGTAAAGAGAAGAAATTACTGGATAACTGTTTTATCACCATATACGACTCATTAATACAATGAATATGTGACCTTGTTATTGTGGATCAAACCCATGACGTTTCACAGCAAGTGCATAATCCTTGAACCACTAATCCGGTATCTGATGATGCGAACTATGAAATTCATCCATTTTTGCGGACTCCCTGTAATAATATCTAATATGGCATGAGTAAAGTATATTCTTTGTTAATTTATTAATTTATCTACAAGTACTCTCCATTCGTAAACAATAACCAGTAAAAGAATAAAGACAATTAATAATCATATTCTACCTCCGTAAAAATTACTTAAAGAAATTATATTCGGTATCATGTTAGTGTAGTGAGTATGGCCCTTTCGGTTTAATGTAATAAATATTTAAATTCATTTTTCCGCAAGTAGTTTTCGTTGATTTACTGTAAATTTTGCAAGATGTTTCATTGACATGACCTTTACTTAAATGCGCAGAGGATTGTCAAAACTTCTGCACAACATGGTAAAGTCTAACATCTGAAATTCGTACTCTCAAGGTTAGAAATTGCATTTCAAGGTAGTCATCTTTGATTATACCTGTTATGACTTGAGTATTTTTGATCGATACCGCGTAGTCTATCGCCTAGTCAGGATTCTGACTATCTTTTAGTTCACATATACTGTCTGCAGGACCGGCGATCTTTTGAGTGCCAGCTAATACACTGACCAATGAAAAACACACAAGGCCTTATGGCTTATTGGTCCTCGAGCCCCCTCCAACCCACTAGCCATTCAGAAGATGAAGTTGGGAAGTAGACTATTTCTCAGTTTACTCAATCCAATCATAACTCAAACTCATACAATAATATATTTGAAATATCTAAACACACAGAACAATAAATGAGGCAGCACAATTTAGACAATCTTATCATAAATAGTAGAGGCTGGAACCAACGATGAATATTTAGTCAGCAATAACTAAGGGATAGTAAAACACATAACAATGGTTAATAGATTCACTGAAAGTTTACAATAAGAGGAATATAAAAACGCAGTAGTTCAGTTATCTACTAATTATACAATGAAAATACATATGACAACAATAATATTCCGGAAAATAATTTCGAAACTTCTAACTTTTCCAATAGTCGTCTCGTTGTAGCAATAACTGATGATATATGTTGTTGACAAATTTCATAGTCTAGTAAGTTAGGTGACTGTATACAAAGAAAACCAAAAAAATTAATAAATTGAGTATAATCAACAAATGAATATTGCATGAAGCGAACGACAACTAAAACAGTAAACACTATCTTAGTCCATTTGTTACATGAATAAATTAGTCGATTCAGTTATCATATAAAGTATGATAAATGTCGTATCGGATGTATAACAACAAAGTACATTTTATTTGGGTAAACAAATAAACAAATGATAGAGGACAAATGTTAGAAGATAACAAATACAAAGAAATATGATTTCGAAAAAACAGTGATATTAAACTGAAATCACGGTTTATTAAGGATTTAGTTGACAAGTTATTATCTCAACAACTTACCAATCTCATAGTGACCTCCAATAATCCTCACTGTTCACATCCACACATTTCAACAAACATTGAAATATTCTCAACTCATTTCACTCACATATTCCAACTTTTTCAACAAATAATTAGAGTACACACCATTGATTAACAAATCACATAGGAAAACACAACCTTTGAATTCTGCATGAATTCATTTGATTCTCGTCCACTTGTCATGTGGGGATTAGTCGACAACAGATCAGGATGACTGAGTTTGACATAATTTGATGAATGAAGATAATTGTGACCGTTTGACACAAATAGTAGTTGAGTGTTTGAAATATTTGTCTGTGTTCTGTTATTGTTTGATGTATGTTAGTGAATATGATTGAGACTGTGTTTTTGTTGTGTGAACAACTGACTTATTTGTGATTATTTCAGTACACTATTAATTTATCAGTTATACATTTTATTGTATTTAGATATAGTTTAATAGAATGATAGAATTATTTTTACGATTAATTCAATGTATTCTTTTGTCAATTCAAAACCAAAGTTATTCTACATCATTTTATATCTTACGGATACTAAACATAAATTTGTGACGAACTTTTCATTGTGGAAATTAATTTAATTTAAATTAGTTAGCTTTATTATGATTGTAACTTGTATTCAATTCTATGAGCAATAAACTTTTGTATTCAATTCATTGTCGCCACAAGTTTTCAAAGCTCATGGTTATATGGTACTTGGATGGGACTACCTTTTTCAATCTGGTAGTTGTAAGAGAAATTTTGAGTTTCTAAAGTCGGTTTTTCAAACTATGATTGTAAACCAAATCATACTTGTTCACAGTTTTTATTACCACTGTCTCAAACTTCCACATGAATAAATGTTCATCATCGGAAGCTTAGTTTTTTTCAAGGTAGTACTAACTAAGATTCTTAAAGTAATGAAATAAAACAGAAGACGATTCCGTAGCTTCTAAATATATATGCTAGATAATATTTTCATCTGTGGCGACATTTATTAAAAATATTCAATATTAGGACTAAGGAAAAAAGTAAATTAATATGTAATAAAACATCTTATTGATTGACATAGCCAAAGAGTTAAACCGTTACGTTAATAGTAAAATAAATGCTTTCCATATCATTGATACTAGTTATTCCATATATTTTAAGTACCTGCTTTAGGATGAGGATACAATGGTTTAAGCGATGGTCACTCAACACTACGGTTCCGAGATAAAATTTCACTTCATTAACTTCTATTTAGACATCAAAATAGTACCGTCACCTATAATATAAACGATATGATTCGAAATTGAACACATAAACATTTAATATACATTGTATATAATTTATTAAAAATTCAATTTTTGAAGCTAAAGAAAACTACCTATCGGTTTAGGATAAACATACTTCCATGTATTTACTTTACGTTGTAAGATTTTCAGTTGTATGCCTATTTCTGCTTTGTCACTGATATATTACAACGTCCCAGTTCATAAAACAATGGGAATCTATGTATTGTTAGAAAGTAACCGAAACTATCTATCCAGTGCTTCCAGGTTTTCCATGGTGATCTAGCTCCGATTGACTCATGATCTCAACTATTAGAATCATTATAATATCCTCAAAACACTTTCTGATATCCTCCTATTGTTCGCCTAATTGTCCTTCTCTAAACGGCTCCAAACATTGACAGAATGATCAGTAAAAGTGTTTGATAGGATATCACTTTATGATAAAGACTTGGAGGGAGACTGTAAGCATGTTGATGCTGTGAACGAAAATTTAATTCGTTAGAGTATTTGTCAGTGGTCTACGAAAATAATTCTTTCCCCAGTGGTCTATTACATTTAGTCATATTTTAAGGAGTAATTAGATTAATCGTATCCTTTGATTAGAAAGAGTCAGCCTTATGAAATTGTAAATCTATATTATTCCAGTAAATTATCGATTAATTTATGCTAATTATTACTCAATTTAATTCATGCAAATTTGCCTGTCCTTCAGTGCAAACAAAACGTTCTAAAAGTAAGCGCTTTTTGGAGATGGCTTTGATTAAATTTGGGTGTAAAACAAATCTTAATCTACAGTCTTCTTAAGTTTTTACTTGTGCTGTGCGATTCACAATTTCCAGTAGCCAGCATCAGTTATCTCAAATTATTTTAGACAGTTAATAAAAATATTCATCTGAACCAGTTTTGTCTTATTATTTGCATGCTGCAAATCATAGAGGCCCGTGTTCAAAGTAAACAAATGTAGGCTACTCGTTTTGATCATAAGTATTTTCGAAGTATTTCTCGACTGTTGTAAAACTATCGAGTAATCACTGTTGAAGTTAGATATAGGGTACTAAAGAAAGATGGCGTATTGGTTGATAAGACTGTAAATCTCTACTAACTAAAGCGATTGGGATAAGTGTTATGTATGATCAACCGCTGCCTACCCAGGGCGGCCCAGAATTAATTTGGAAGCTAGTGGAAGCCAAATAAATACTCGGAATCAGACTATGAAGTCACTCACTGTTGTTCTGGACATGTTAGTATGTGTGGATTACCTCATTAACCCAAGTACGATAACCTCGATCAGTGACTGGAGACATTAGGTGATATAACTCAGAATCGTTCACAATGAACCAGGTACATTTCCCCTTCATCTTCCTTTCAACATTTGATTTAAACATTCTTTCATATATACCTTTCAATTGTCCTTTTGAACTATATTCTCAATGTTTTATCTTTCTCATCGTCACTTTTACTGCATTGTATAGAAATCTTTTGCAATTCAACTTGTTGATTTTATTACATCGTGCTAACACGGTATGGCAACTCCGCCTGGAGTCCCTCCGGGGGCTACTGCCGGTCCCAAGCCCGGATAAAGGAGGAGGGTTGGGCATGGGGTTAGTGTTATATCCGGTGAAGATTAAATTACAGGCAGCTTCCGAGGACTTTTCATGGACTAATATTCTTATTGTATAACTACTCAACAATTACACTATGTATATTTATATTCCTTTTATGATAAGCTTTATTTTGACCTATAATTTATTATTGTACGATTTACGGTTAAGTTATGTTCAGTTTATTAACTACTGCCTCCCACATTCACAGCCACTTTTTGGGCTTATTTGTGTACAAATATTATTTCCTATTTTATGGTACGCTGCGGTCTGTCTGATTGATATATAAACCAAGTATGCCTGAAATAAACGATCTGCTCTGATTCGGAAGCTGGTATTGTGTTCTGTACTCAAGTGGAAGGGCTCGTAGGACATAGGACCAATAAGGACGCTAAACTGCCCACACCGGTCGAACGTCATTGGTTGGCCTAGTGTGAAGATTCGTATAAGTCGTATTTGGATTGGTAGATAAATCGTGTGATAGAAAAACCAGACATTCAAGGTCATAACAGTTAGCGTCCTCATCCCGTAGAAAACTAACTCGCTAAAAAGACGCTAACCAGAAAAAATTATTCAAACCTTTTAAACTCTGCCCTGGGAGTTAGAAGGTCTTCATTAAGAAGAATTATGACGCCTCATGATGAAAGCCGAGTTCCTTCGGAAGTTACGAGGCCGATGCCCCTTCTGACAACTAGAGTGACCATTTATTTAGGTACATGGAATGTTCGTACAATGTGGCACACCGGGAGAGCCTTCCAAATTGCTGTAGAAATGAGAAGATACAACCTAGAGGTACTTGGGATCAGTGAAACACATTGGACACAAGTTAGACAACAACGACTAACTACAGGAGAGCTCCTGTTATACTCCGGCCATGAAGAAGAAAATGCACCACATACACAAGGAGTTGCATTGATGCTGTCCAAACAAGCGCAAAATGCGCTTATAGGATGGGAATCTCATGGACCAAGGACCATCAAAGCCTCGTTCAAAACAAAGAAAGAGGGTATTTCAATGAACATCATCCAATGCTATGCGCCTACCAACGACTACAATGAAGACGCTAAAGATCAATTCTACAATAGGCTGCAGTCAATCGTCGAGAAGTGCCCAACAAAGGACCTGACCATTCTGATGGGAGATTTCAATGCCAAGGTTGGAACGGACAACACTGGATATGAAGACATCATGGGACGACACGGACTGGGAGAAAGAAACGAAAATGGTGAGAGATTTGCAAATCTATGTGCCTTCAATAAACTGGTCATAGGCGGCACCATATTCCCACATAAACGCATACACAAAACCACATGGACTTCACCGGATCACTCTACACAAAACCAAATCGACCATATTTGCATCAACAAAACGTTCAGGAGGACTATAGAGGACGTGAGAACCAAGAGAGGAGCTGACATAGCATCAGATCATCACTTGCTGGTCGCCAAGATGAAATTGAAACTCAAGAAGCACTGGACAACGGGGAGGACAATATCACGTAAATATGTGGAAGATTTAGCAACGACGGCGGAAAAGGCTGCAAGAGAAGGAAACATGAGACAATTGTATGACACGACAAAGAAACTCTCTGGAAATCGCCGCAAACCAGAACGACCAGTGAAAAGCAAAGAAGGCAAGGTAATCACCAACATTGAAGAGCAACAAAACAGGTGGGTAGAACACTTCAAAGAACTCTTGAATCGACCAGCTCCACTGAACCCACCCAACATCGAAGCAGCACCCACGGACCTCCCAATCAATGTTGGCCCACCAACAATTGAAGAAATCAGCATGGCCATCAGACAAATCAAGAGTGGCAAAGCAGCAGGACCGGACAACATCCCAGCAGAGGCACTGAAAGCAGACGTAGCGGCAACTGCAAGGATACTCCATATTCTCTTCAATAAGATTTGGGATGAGGAACAAGTACCAAAAGACTGGAAAGAAGGACTTCTGATCAAAATACCGAAGAACGGCGATCTCAGCAAGTGTGATAACTACAGGGACATCACTCCTCTCCCAATACCGGGAAAAGTCTTCAACAGGGTATTGTTAAACAGGATGAAGGACTGCGTAGACACCCAACTTCGTGACCAGCAGGCAGGATTCCGTAAGGATAGATCGTGTACAGACCAAATCGCAACTCTACGGATCATTGTGGAACAATCAATTGAATGGAATTCATCACTTTACATCAACTTCATTGACTACGAAAAGGCATTTGATAACGTGGACAGAACAACACTATGGAAGCTTCTTCGACACTACGGCGTGCCTCAGGAGATAGTCAATATCATACAGAACTCATATGATGGATTACACTGCAAAATTGTGCATGGAGGACAGTTGACAAAGTCGTTCGAAGTGAAGACCGGTGTTAGGCAAGGTTGCCTACTCTCACCCTTTCTCTTTCTCCTGGTGATCGACTGGATCATGAAGACGTCAACGTCTGAAGGGAAGCGCGGGATACAATGGACATCTAAGATGCAGTTGGATGATCTAGACTTCGCAGATGATCTGGCCCTTCTATCCCAAACGCAACAACAGATGCAGGAGAAGACGAACAGTGTGGCAGCAGCCTCAGCAGCAGTAGGTCTCAATATACACAAAGGGAAAAGCAGGATTCTCCGATACAACACAGAATGCACCAATCCAATCACAATTGATGGAGAAGATTGGGAAGATGTAAAAACCTTTACGTATTTGGGCAGCATCATTGATGAACACGGTGGATCTGATGCAGATGTGAAGGCGCGGATCGGTAAAGCAAGAGCAGTATATTTACAACTGAGGAGCATCTGGAACTCAAAGCAACTATCAACCAACACCAATGTCAGGATTTTCAATACAAATGTCAAGACAGTTTTACTGTATGGGGCAGAAACCTGGAGAACTATGGAAGTCATCATCCAGAAAATACAGGTGTTTATTAACAATTGTCTACGCAAAATACTTCAGATCCATTGGCCGGGCACTATTAGCAACAACGTACTGTGGGAGAGAACAAACCAGATCCCAGCGGAGGAAGAAATCAGGAAGAAGCGCTGGAAGTGGATAGGACACACATTGAGGAAAGCACCCAACTGCGTCACAAGACAAGCCCTCACATGGAACCCTCAAGGTCAAAGGAAAAGAGGAAGATCAAAGAACACATTACGCCGAGAAATGGAGATAGACATGAGAAAAATGAACAAGAATTGGATGGAACTAGAAAAGAAGGCCCAGGACAGAGTGGGTTGGAGAATGCTGGTCAGCGGCCTATTCTCCATTGGGAGTAACAAGCGAAAGTAAGTAAGTAAGCAAGTAACACGGTATGGCAAATTGGGCCAATGCATATTTGTTTTAGACTCTACATTGATGATAATTAAGTGAGTGATAATGGCTTACAAGACTGGATTGACTAGTGCAGTAAATTTATTAAGCATCCCCAGTTAAATAACAAACAAGAGAACCAAACAACTGAGTACGCGATCATAATTTTGTTCTTCTCTTACCATATGTACAAACGTATGAGATAGAATGAACATGCCTGGAAATTAAATACACTATGACCAGTTGGCATGCAATGAAATATCTGAAGATTAATGAAAATCAAATGAATTTCAAATTATCAATTAATATTTTGCACATTATGACAGAGTATTGAAGTTAGTTCCCAATAATTACATTTGATAAATGATGTATTTATGATAAATTAATGTGAGCTCTAACATAGATTTTCTTTTCAGAAAGACTGTAAATCATTTGTGATTTTATTTACATAATAACCTATGACTAGAAGTTTATGCATTAAATCATCTTTGAGAAATGTTAAATGAAGCTAGAAACAATTCAACCTACCAATTATATATTACTCTACTTATTTCAAATGAATATTTAAGAATAAATTTTGCAGTAAATCAAGTATTTTGAGTAATATTGAAAGTTAATTAAATCCAGGTAACTAATAAAAAGCCATTGAGCTGAGCAATAATCATGCTGAGCGATTTCTCAATGAATGTGTTCATATATCTGACAAAATGTGAGGTATATGTCACCATGTCTTAAATATAAATGCATACACAAATATTCAAATAAATTTGATTAAATTCGTGATAAAGAATATTATGATGAAAATCTTGTAATCTCCAAGGGAAATTCATAAAAAGTATCCTATACAAAGAAAAATTGCTCCATTAGGTCATCTTTTGTACATAGGAGAGAAAGGTAGGATTAAGGAAGCTTAGTTTTGTAATTATAAGAAAGGCATTATTGAAATCTCAATGTTTTTTTTTCAAATTTGTGATCATCAAACCACTAACTCCGACTGACGAATATGGATGATTGTCGGCCTTGATCTTTTGTTGAATTGGCATTGAATACCTTGAAACAATAATTGCCTGGATCTACAACAAGAAGTTTATTGGATACTTGATGCAGCGCCAAACCTTGAGGACCGCTTAATGTCTCCAGTTTACTGTCAATCATACGTAAATAGTTTCCAGTTTGATCAAATACCTGAAAGCATATATTACTTTAATTATTAATACAAAATAATAATTTTTGTAAGTAATACGTTTGCTACTATGTGTGTAGAATTTACTCACTATTTTGGAGCATCGTACAATTTCTTATAATAGGAACTTTATAGTATTTTTATCAACCTCCTAAAAATGTATTTACCTTAATTTTGAAGCTAGACCACCATGAAAATCTGGAAGCACTGGACGGCCGTTTCATCCTACTGTGGAATTCTTTAGTAGTGCGCATCCAAGATCCCACCTCACAAGATTCGAAACCAGGACCTATCAGTCTCACGCGCGGGCGCCTAACCATTAGACCACTGAGCCGACATCCAATGGTGTTAATGTCTAACTTCAACTAATCCATGAAATTAAGCGACACATTCAACATTGTGTCCAGTGAGTTAGTATCTCACAACAGACCCGGTTGAACTCCACTGGTCACTGCTTCTCACTAGAACTCCAGGATATACCTCTTGGAGACCGTCACTAGTGTGTATATTGTGAATAGTATCAGAAGTGATTTTGTGTATATTATAGTAATTTTAATAGTTGAGATCATGGGTCAATTGAATAACGTATAACATGCTGGTTGCTTTTAATATCATCTAAGAACTGTCGCTATCGCATAAATACGCTTATCAACTGTGGCAAGATATTATTAATAATTTTGATTTAAAATACATAAACTACAATAAATGTATATAAATTAGTTAAACTTAGTGAAGTAAATCATAATCTATCTTTTTATCTATATCGAATACCATCCCCTTATGCAAGTCTAATCTCAAGTTAAAATTTTATCGCATACAGGAAAATTATAATATCGAGTTTAATGTTTCACAATCGGATCATCTTATAGAATAATATCTAGGTTCATTATTTTACTGTAATATATGGCTAAATATTTAAAATCTGGACACCTAGTTTCACTTGTCTACAATTAAATATTCATTCAATCTGGAAGCAATTACTATCTTTACATTAGACTGTTCTAATCGATTATTTTGCTACAAAAGGTATTCATATTTAAAAAACCTTTAAGAACAAATTAAACGTGATATTATAATCACATTTTTCACTTGTCTGAAGTAAAATTTATTGTGACACTTTCAAAATCAGCATATAATCACCGATTTGTGTCGCCAATGTATAAAAACCAACGGTGAATACATTAAAGTATTTTATGGAAGAAGACTTCTTATTATTTGCTTCCTTTATTCATATTTTGTATATAGCAACTGATACTATCCAGATGTCAAATGATTAACAATTAGGTATCTAAGACACCATTTTTCAACCTTCTTTTCTAAGAGAAAACATAATAGTAGTTGGTTGCATACAGACATAGTTTCCGTTTATACCCTTCCAGTATAATTTTGAGACATTATACATTGCTTAAGATACAAAATTTATTAAAATTTCTTTACACAAATAACATTTGACTTTCAAATAATTATACCCAGTAAATACGAAAACATTTTAGTCTTTTTATTCAACTTCATTATCTGAAACACTGAGTAAACAGTTAAGAAATAAGTAGCTAAACATATTTCAGCACGATACTAAGCCAGTAAAAACATCCCCTTAGTATCATTACAAGAATGCAATCTCAAAACATGCGATGGCACTTTCATTTTTAGATCGTAACAAATTTATACCTGTAAGTTAGACAGAGGACTGTCTATTCTTACCTAGAAATTCATAGGTTTTTTTAACTGAGCTATAACAACTGTAAACCAATCAAATTTACAACTTTATAACACCTATATATTTTATTTATAGTTGGACATTTCTAAGTAAACAAAAATTTATATTTTAGATTGTAACTCAAAACTTTAATACCAAGGCTTTATATAGACTTAACTTTATCAATAATTAATATAAAAGCTATCAACTGGAGTTTTTTTTACATACAATTATTATAATAAGCGCATGAATGAGTTCCATTTATTATTATACTAACCTGTACCCGATTGTTCCCCCAGTCGCTGATATAAATATGGTCAAATCGATCAAATCCAATACCTGTTGGAGCATGTAACATACCCGGATCAATTCCGTTCACTCCAAATTTAAATAAAAATAGTCCATTTACATCAAATACTTTAATACAATGATGTACATGATCTGAGACAAATATTTCATCTCGTGAATTAACAGCTATAAATATTGGATTGCCAAAATGATTATCAGCTAGACCGCGTGCACCGAAGCGATTGATAAACTTTCCAGTTGGCTTAAAAATACAAATCATACAAGATTTTTGATCGACTACCACAATACGTCCACGACTGTCTACAACCATACCTTTAGGACCAGAGAGGTAACGTTGGCCAAATCTAGACATGTAGTGTCCACTTGTGTTGTATACCGTCACACAGTGTAAATCATAGTCTGAAACCAGATAATTCCCATTGATTGTTTCTGCTACATCAACCGGTCGCATTAACTGACCAGGGTGATATCCATACTCTCCAAAACGAAAGATAAATTGACCTTGAAGTGTAAAAACCTATGTAAAACCAACAGACGGTAATATTGAAAATTATATGATGTATTAAATGAATATTGTAGCAAACAAATTGTCATCATTAAACAATGGTAAATATTTTAAAAATAAGTGGATTAGCAATATTGCTAGACTCTTGTATAATAGTCACTCAAACGGTAAAATCAAAACACAAGTAGGAGCGTCCTCTCCATAATCCAGATGACTCATTTACCACTTGATGAAAAATACCTGCTAGAATCAATGTTTCACTGAAACACAACTGCCCGATTTTTTTTTATTTTCCATTCCTACTCACTTCTTACAAACATACACAATGACTTGAATATAATTTCTATCAATTGAAAACTAGGAAACACTAAAGAGGTGCTTTGTTCTGGTCTGAGAATTTTATGTGTTAAGAACTCATGACCCTGCAAGTGATCAAAAGTAGGACATTCAGCTCTCATAACCTAAACATCGGAGTTAGGTAGTCCATAATTCCACATTTTTGATCATATATACTGACTTTGTGTTGACTGAATTCGGTTATTAATTTATTTTTAGGAAAAGCGACTTACACTAAGCCATAAGAAATGAACTTCTATTCATTGGGATATTTAAAACATATTATTTCATTGTCATACACTTTTTAGGTTAATTATAAACTATAATATCTTATAGATGATATTGTGATTAATTGTTCATGTTTTAAAAAAAACCGTCGCTGATATATGCCGTAACAATGAATTCTGAGGATTTGAATTCGATGGGGAGAGTAGGGATAAGTTTGTGGAAAATTATGGATAGGCTTTGCTGACAACTCTGAACTAGTATGAAATTAACATTCAGGGCTTCATGTCGATTGCCTCAAATAACTTAATATCAATATAAAATTTAAGTATTTTTTTTGAAAAAGCATAACTTTGCAAAGAATTTATCCAGATTTAGTGATTAACTTCAAATTACATTGCATAAATAAGAAATTGTCGGTGAAAACGTCTGAAATTGTAATGATGATAGTAATAATAATAACAAAAGAAAAAGCCAATTATAAGTATGTCACATTTAGTATTTAGCTAAATTGTAGTTCACCTAGGTGATTAGAGCATTTTCATCAAAATATTTACTGATAAGCATTTCATTAAGTTTTAAAACATGGATGTATAAACTATGTTGTTCTTTGAACTTATATTTGACAGATAAATGTTTTTGTATATTTTGACACTGAACATGTTATCAGGCAAAAAATTGGTTATAACCAGGCATAAATAACAAACATTAAGATCTCTTTTGAAGATAATTATTACATACACCTTAACAACTCAGCTATCAAATTATATAGTAATAAATTTCTTGCATCAAACAATTATGTATAATGTACTTTGAAACATAATTAATATATTACATGTACATGATTCATCTCAAAACCCAGTTAAAGACAGTCTATCATTAGAAAATTATTCAATAGTAAAGTAAACTGACTGTTTGGCTGTAAATATTTGATATGGCACATTAATATGATCATTATTATTTCTTCTAGATTATTCTTTTAGCCATTTATCAGCTACTTTTAGGATTACACTAACCTTACCATTTTTGTTTTCCAATCTAACTAAAAAAATACCCATCTATGCACATACAATAATCACGTTTTTTTCACACATTTAACTATCATAAGATTGACATAAATTATCATAAAAATCTCACTTATAATTAATTAAAAAGTAAGATTTAAAGGCATCATAAAAATAACTGTTAGATAAGAAATGATTTATTAACTTGAATAATAACATGTATAGAATATATGTCATTTTCAAATAGTAGAACGTCAGTAACTCGCTAACAAAAAAAACGCCAACCAGTAGTAATTATAATCGTAATAATAATAATAATAATAATAATAATAATAATAATAATAATAGTAATAGTAACGATGGTAATAATAATAATGTATCAAGTACTATATCAACTGAATAAATGAAAAATCAATAAAAGTATTCAATTTAGGAATAAATTTTACAAAAAATTCCCATTTTATTATTGAAACAAAAAAGAGTGAAACTGATAGTTAACTTTTTTTTAAAAAAATTTATTTTTCTCATTTTATTCATTCAGATAATAATAAAATAAATGGAAAAAAAGAGAGAGAACAAATATCTATTTTGATGGAGTTTTATTCTCTAAGCTGGATGGTTTGATCGTGTAAAACTTCATCAAAATCATCTATTTGAGTTATAAATCTTCTCCACCATCTCAAAAAAAAAAATCTATAGGTGATTTTGCGATTACTATAGATGATGTTTTATGTTAGAAAAAAAAGAGAAAGAAGTATGTACATAGATATTACTGTTTTTCCCAGATATATTTTGTCATTAGTTTATTGGTAGAAATATTCCATTCAAATTATTGTAACGAATATTTTTATACAAAAAAAGAAATAAAGAAAAATCTGTTCTACTGATTCTCACACTTTAATTTTTAATGGCTTTTATTATTTTGTTATTGATAGTTTGATTGGATTTTGATCAGTTTTAGTTGACGTTACCTGTATCCTATACCGATTGTCTCGATCAAATGTCATAGTCTCAAGTTTATATAGCATTGAATTAGGAGCCCGAAGTGAATATCATTTCTAGGATGCAAGTATATCCATTCGATGAGGATGATATTAGCCATCCTGAATTTCATTGTTAGCTATAGTTTATATATTCTACGTGAAAATTCCCATATTTATTTTATTAAGTATAGATAAAATGGAAAGTGTATCAGCTTTATTTACAGAAGTATGTTCATCGCATAATTTTACCTAAAAACCTCAGTATTCACTATCATTAAGATTGATTTTGAGAGAAACCAGAATAATGAATGAAATTCTAGTAGTTATATATTTCTCAATAAAATACCTAAATAGTTTTGTTCATAGTAATAATATGATTATGTGTAACAGTTTATTCAAATTTATTTTTAGTTAGTGAAATGCCTCATAATTATCACTTTTTCCTCTTGTTACTCACTTTTATTGTGTTCCATTACTTTTCGATGCACATACTTGACTTTCTTTTTTTAATGAGCATATTTATTCGCTACTCGTGGACAAGTTATGGTGATTTATATTTTAGAAAACGTTATAGTCTTGAAAATTGTACAGAGGTGCTAATGGATGACTGTTGTACCATAGCAATCCTCCTGCAAATGTGGTAGTGACTGACCGTAATTTCAAAACCCCGTTTACTTGCTAGAAGTGGTTCCCTGAAGTTTTTCTGTTTCGGAGCTCCAATACAGTTACTTCTTGTCCATATTTTAAAAATATCGGTGTCAATTAATTTACAGCATCTCGTTTATTGAAAACTCTAACAATGCGAGTATTGCACAGAAATACTCATCTAGTTTATCGTTTAAATGACTGACAACTCTTCTACTTTTTAGCATAGACTACACATTTATAGCTAATGGTGTATAAACATTTTACACCACTCATGAGGTTCGGTAATGTGGCACACAACTAAAGACTGTTAACAAGTACTATCTCATATAATTGAAATAAATTTAAGGAGATGGTGGAGAAGATTAGTAGCTCAGGTGGATGGTTTTGATGGAGTTTTGCACGACCAAACCATCCAGCTCAGAGAACAAAACTCCATCAAAATAAAGTTAAGGAATACAATCATGAGACCTAAGATCATATTCTAGAATGGATTCCTCTACAGATTCTCTGTAATTGATGGATCATCTAAACCCAAGCAACACTAGACACCCAAACTGATTGATGCTGGAAATGATCAAAAGTACGCACTCATAACACAACCGGATATTGTATCCAGAACCTTGAAATCCAAGAACTTTGCCCAGCGATCTGACTCAAACCTTTTTATGAAAATAGTTATCCAGATTAGCAGGAGAAATATTGGAGTCATTTAATTTCAATGGCTGAAGTTTTCTTTACAAATATGATTCTGTGTCTAATATCCTCTACTAATAACCTAAATTTTGTGAAGTTAGTCTTTCGAATTTTTACTGAACTTCATATGAGTAGCAAGTTAATTTCTTTATTCTTCTTAAACTCGTATTAGTTTAAAAGTACATGAAATCATAGTTTAATTGATCTCATCTAATTGTGTCTAACACCAGATTTTTAATTCAACGGCTAAATATACAAACAAACGAAAATAACCCAAGTGGAATCATTAGTATCTAAATTTGTGACATAAATAGTATCCAGAGACTGTAAACTTTAGTCTTCTCGATAATCAAACCGAAGTTTTGAACACGCTATCTGTACGATACATTCATTATCATCCAAAGAGACTAAATGGACAAGACTTGCAATCTGATGAAAAACATTTTCAACCATATTAGTTCACATTGAAAACCTAATCAGACAACAAAGTATCATTCACAGATATATTGACGACCAGGACCAACAAAGGAAGACTCGAGGCCTAATCCACACTGATCATATAATACTGACAGTTCTTGTTCATAATATGCAGTATTTTGTTTTGATACTTTGGAAATTTTTACTACACTAGGACCATCTCCAAATAAGTCACATTGTTACTATTATTGCCATTATTATTATCGTTATTACTGTTATTCATTCCAATGGTTTAAAGACAAGGTTAAATGTAAGAAATGTAAATATTTTTTTGTTATTACCATTGGAAAACTCACATGATCGTGTATCGAGATAATTGTAAAATGAATCAAAATGAAGGATAAATATTTACACAATAACCGACTGCATTTAATCCTAAAATCGGCTTAAATACAGAATACAAAAAAATCACAGCCAATACAAATAAAAGACTTCTAACATAAAAGTCATCACAGTGTTTTTATAAAGAATTATTTTTTTTAATTAAATAGACTCTAGAGACAGAAAAAGCATAGATCCAATGTTTTTAAAATTAACTGTTAACTACATGAAGATATACAACTTACGACTTATATACTGAATAATAGATTAAACACATCAATGAGGGTTTACATTTTCTAATAGTTGGCGTTACAAAATTCAATTGGTCAGTTTCTTTTAGTACAAATACATCTTGAGAGGATCACTTCGATTTTACTATCAAGTCATATTTTTTTCATAAAGCTGTATGATGGTTAGCAGTAGAATCTAATTACCATATTCCTTCTTATACTAGGACTCATCAGCTAGATGAACCTGAATTCTGTTCACAATAGAACTCGATCTCAATACCTTTATCTCTAAACATCAACGTATTATACACTGAGTCATTGGGTTTAAATAGTCCAAATGTATAAATTGATATCAAACATGTTATATTCATATAACAGCCATCTGTGGTTAAGTTCATTTGATTACTAAAACGTTTACTAGTTATAGATTAATTTTAGCTTCAAAATAAATTAATTTGATTGTTGAAGATTTTTAATTAACACTTTTTTTAAGTTGAACAGAAACAAAATGAATCTTGACCAATGTGTTTTATCTCCATGTAAAGTTGATGTACGTAATATTATGAATATTATTATTCAGATATTAGAATGACTGTTAAATGTCTTAAATTCCCTAAAGTGTAACTATAATATTTAGTAAGAAATAGCAGTTTACAAAATTCGGATGCGATAAGGTAATATTCAGTAAATTTGAGTTTATGAATAAATAGTTAACTCATACTATGAAACGTAGAATCGGAACTAAGGGATAAGACATAAGAATAAGTTTGTTATAAAAAATTAATGTTAAAAGTTTCTAAATGTTTACTGATCGTAAAACAACTTTAAAAGGATTATCTATTCAACAAAAATATTTATTGACGTAATTGTGTCATCAGACTGAAATTTAGCACAAAGAACTCCACTATTATATCAATATGTTTAAAATCAATGTTGAACTATACTTATTGTATTATTCTTCAAAGATGAATAAAATGCATTTCTAGTGACTCAATCAAGATAATTATGATTTCCGACAACATTAGTACTAACTTTTATTTAAAACTCAGTTGACGATGGTCACAAAGCCATATGTTTGATAAGTGTTTGTTTCCCATTTTAAAGTAAAATGGTAACCTTTCTTTTCAAGGTTAATTCGAACTCCTTGAACATATAGATAAGATAATTTTTCAGCATTACAAATCCCTATGTATATGATAAAATCTAAATTATGAAATCTTATATTAGACACTAGAACTTTCTTGAGTTTCTAGGTTTCATTTTATTAACAAAAAAGTTAACAATACCTCAATTAGGGAAATATATGAACTAGTTTATTTCAGTATTTTCTTTTATTAGAACATTATTGCTAATACGTATTGGTAACTCATTTTTAATGCAAAGCCATTAGATTGTGAATTTATGGCTATAGGGTATAAGTATTTGTGTGTTGTCCCTAGTTAAAATGTAAAATCAATGTGTTGTCACTATCTAACATCTAACATAATCTTTAATCAACACCAGTGTTCACATTAAGGAAATTATTGATAAACTATATTTATAAATTAGAGAATTGGATATTTTTCAAGAATACTCTTATGACACAAATATATGTGAAAACATAATCGAATACAAAAAGCTATATTTTGTAAAATACTTTATGAAAAAAAAAGCTTTCAGAATGTACTTGTACGATAAGTAGTTAAGTGGGCTAACAGTCAAATCAAATGAATACAGTCCATTCTGGTATTTAAATTGTTCATTTAGCTTAGAATGTATTCTTATCGCTTAAAGTGCTGAGATTTTAGGAAGAAAAATGATTACATGATAAACTGACTAATTGATTGACGGAATGAATGAGTGAATTAAAATAGAAGTATTCATTGAAATACAGTACCTTCAAAAGTCGTGCGACTATTGTTTCTAAAACTATTTCTGATTTTACAATAGAATTCGACAATATAGAGTAAAATGTGTTTTTCATATTGCCGTTGTATATATAAACATGACGACCTGATAAAAGTACTTAGATTTAAAATTATGTAAACGGTAATAATAAATATTAATTATAATAAAAATGTCTGTTAATGTATTAAAAAGCTTATAAAAATAAATTAACTTACTTGAATAAATGCATTGTTACTATCAGCGACAAGTATTTTATTTTCTCTTGTAATACATATTCCAGATGGGTTTGCAAATTCACCATTACCTCTTCCTTTTGTACCAACGGAATATAAAAAGTCACCTCTTTCCATTTTATGTAGATCAGCTAATGCTGTTGGCTGATCAGATAGATTTGAATAAGCAGGTTCAGACTGACAACGTCTTCTAGATTGAATTCTGTGTAGTGTACGACGTGGTAATTCACTAATCTCTCTCATTGTTTCAGATATTGCTTGTAGACTTGCTTTAGGAGGAGTATCAACACTTATACAATAAGGAGATCCTTTTATGTGTTCACCAAATAATTTAATCCTAAGATCGTACAAACCAGGATGAGAAATTTTATAAACAACTTGTAAATTATTTCCTTGAATGTTATTTCCATTGTGATTGCTATAAAGTGAAAGACTAGAACCGCTGTCTGATATTTGTTTCTCTTGAATTCCAACCTCCATCTCACTGATGTTTTTCTGAGTTAAGAGGACTGAAAATTCCTTACTGGATGCATTCGCTACTGCACGGCCCAACCTGTCATTAGTGATAATATCGACTTTGACTTCTTCGTTCGCTTGGCAGCGTCTGACTGAGACAAAATGATCCAAGTAGTTATCAGATAAGCTCGTATTTTGAGCATCAACTGCAGTTAAGCCGAGAGAGCCAACACACTTAACCATACTCAAAACCTGATCTAAATCAGTGGGAAAGAATGACATAGTATCAGTTTCAGATGGGTGCAAAGGTATAGGGGCAGAAATAAGCTTTTCGATCTCAGCTTTATGTTTTTGAGTAGCAAGATCTCTTGAAACTGTGTTTTGAATAACCTTTTGAGTTTGATAGGAGATTTCATTAGTGGGTTGTGTATGTAAAAGTCTTTTCAAAAGATCGACGTGTGAAGATAGTCTTTGAAGTCGAGTCTCGAATTCCGTATGTAACTTATTTATAGCTTCATTTCTCACACTCAAACAAGAATCAAGTTCATTCAACAGATAGTCGTGTCTTTCACTTACAGACCTTTGTATCATTTGCATGCTCTGTTCGATTTGGCCACGAATTTCTTTTCTAACACACGGAAGATATTCGCTTAAACTTTCCAGTTCTTCACATCTTTCAGCCAGACATTTTATTACATCTTCAGCTAAACGAAGTTTGTCGTTTACTTCATTACAATAATCTGATTGGGGTTTCTCCACTGTACCATTGATAGAAACAAGAGCTCCAAAGTCTTTATCAGTTGTGGATGATGTAAATACCATATCATCGTGTCGTGGAACATCCATTCCCTAGTATCATTCCTAGAAAGACAATTATGAGTCTGCGACGCTTCCTAACCGTGAATTTGCGTGACACATTTGTGTCTAACTTGTTGATGATCTTTCTACCAATAGGATTGAAGAGAGCTACTTCGACAAGGCTCTCATCATCGGTGTCGTACAACGAACATTACGTTTACGTCTAACAATAAGACTTAATATAAATATGTTATCATTTCACACAAAAGCATTCCACCTAGTATGATTTTTTGTTTTAGTGTTTGCTTGTATTCGCTCGTTTTATGAACGTCGATGAACTCCCGGAACGTTTGTAGTTTCGCTCCAAGTATGTTTGTAATCTTCCCAGCACTACCACTAACAGTGCAACCGTAAATCCTCATTTCGACCATGTAATTAGATTTGCACACTAAATTTTCAAGGTACTGATATCCTATAGGAAGCTACATAACGCGTGGTATAGTTTATAAAGCTTTTCATGCAGTCGGACCCGTTTTGTTTATGCCCTTCTAAATTGCTGGCTGAAGCATTATACCCGGTTACAAACATTAAACATCAATAAGGTTATATAGGACCGTATTAATCCATATAATGAAAAGTTATGGTGTTGGAAAACCTCCGGACGTGCAGCTGTCCATAAAGCTTTTTACACCTGAACAAGGACAACAAACAGTTAGAAACTTATTTAAATTCATATAAGAGCTACAAATTTGTATTTGGAACACTTTGATGCAGGCTTATGTCGTTTTCAGTTGATTGGTAGAAACACATTCAAGACTTACCAACTCTCAATAGGTTGTTGTGATTTCTTTGGGTCTCAGTCAGTCAGTCAGCTACAACGTAGGACCAGGCACATTTATGCATCGGTCCAAGTTGCCATACCTCTGTCTTTGGATCTCAACAATTTTGTCAACCAATAAAGTTCAGGTCACTAATAGGACAAGCGACTCTAGGTAAGGACTTCGCAATAGCTAGTAGATGAAAAATAAATAGCTGACACCACAGAATGATGCCGATAATCTTTTCAGCAGTTTCCGGTTACTGATACAATCAAAACCTAAGTAGGACAGTAACACTAGTTTGTAATCAGAGTGAAACTGTGTTCTAAGTTTCACAATTTATCACGTTTCAACTCTTATTTCGGAACCTTAGCACTGAACATAGTTTCACAGCCTCTCAGTCAACAAAGAAATATTATTTCTGAGCGGTTTCAAAATAACAGTTTGTGTTCTAAAACTTGGTATGTATTCAGCATCTAGTCACCACTAGATACATAGCTTATGTGACTGCCCTTGGTTTTTGTTTTCAATTATCAATCGGGTCTCGGTTAGCAGTTCACCCTAAACTTTTAAAAACTTGCTTATGCTAATTTCTCTGTCGTAAAAGTGGGTATCTTGAGTGTTGTTAAAGGTATGAGGGCGGTTATCACTTCCCGGTTGCCCACACCGTGGAAAGGTTCTCGGGGTACCCGGAAAGGAAATTGGGTTGTAGGTGGTCTTAAGAGCGTGACCGCAGTACCCAAGAGACAACTGCTTGAGCCCGGTCACACGACCTTTTTGTGAGTAGTTTCCGTGTTAGCTCTGTAATTGTTGGGACCTTACTCCCATAGACGGAAATCTGTGGAATAAGGAGAGGTATGTAAGGTCTTTTTTAACCAAATCCTTTTTTGAGGAAAGGCAGCATCACTGTTGTGCTGGTTGTCTGCAGGGGACACCTTACTGCTATCACACCTCTGTACAGTCAGCAGTGCGACTTCACCCTCCGACCTTGAGCTTACTGCTTTTAGTCTTACCGCTATCCAACCAGCCTGTGTGGTATGGTAGGACCTTGAGGAACTATTGTTTCAGCCAGTATAGCTCGATTGGTTTATTACGATAGACAAGCCCGACCACCATTTCAAAGTAACAGCAACGGTTGAAAAGGCCAAAAGTATATTCCAGGAACAACTAAGGTCACGCTTAAGCAATCCTGAAAACGAAGCTGGCCCAGATGTTGCTTGAAAAGATATACGAACATCTGTAGAAACGGCAGCGACATCTATTAGTGATTCAACCTAAATGGTCACGGAAAAACAGTGGATTTCTACTAAGTATATTGCACTGACAGATTTTCTTTAGCTCACCTCATTAGGCTCCGAACATGATAAAGAGTGGAAACAAATCATATCTAGGTTAATCAAGTCTAAGGAACGACCGTGAGCGGTGGTGGGCAACGAAAGCAAGAGATGGAAAAGGTAGTGGCTTTAGGTAACACTAGGCAACTTTTCAGGCTAATAGAAGAAACGAATTAAGAAGTCAACTGTAAGTGAAACGATCTCGGAAAAAGATGACACTTATTTGCTTTCAGCCAAGACGTTTAGAACGATGGGCGGAGCAGTTCAGCTACTCTACAACTACCCGCCATTCCCAGACAGCCTGGATCGAAATTGTGGTAGGCCCTCTGACCCTAAATAAAGTTTGAAAATCCATAGCTAATCTGAAGCGAGGAAGAGCAGTTGGTCTAGATGGATTGCCTCCAGAAGCCTTTAAGAATCGTGGTTCAGTTTTAGCGATTAGGTTGACCACTATTTTAGGTAAAATCTGGGAGTTGGAAGTAATCCCACCTGATTGGTCGCAATCACTGATCGTCCTAATATATAAGAAGGGGTCAAAATCATCCTGTGACAACCATAGAGGGATTAGTTTGACTAATATAGCATCTAAAATACTAACCTCAATAATTGTCGGACGCTTAACAAAGACTCGTGAACTGCAAACACGAGAAAATCAGGCTGGCTTCAGACCTGGTCATGGTTGCATCGACTACATATTCACCATTTGTTAGGTTCTAGAACATAGTCATGATTATCGGCGTCCGACAATGTTAGATTTTCTTGACATAAAGGCAATATTTGGTTCTGTAGATCGAGAAGTTCTGTGGCAATGTCTGTCGTTGAAAGGTGTACCTCAGAAGCAAATAAACCTTGTGAAGGCCCTTTATTCGAATACTTCTAGTCGAGTCAGAGCTCATGGCGAACTGTCATCTGATTTTGCAACCTCAAGTAGTGCTCAGTAAGGCTGTCCACTATCTCCATTTTTATTTAATGTTATTATAAACCTACTGCTGAAAATAACGTTCTCGTCGACTGAATTTCTGGGTATTGATTTCCTCCCATGAGGTCCACTTATTGACTTAGAATACGCAGATGACACAGTCCTGTTTGGTGAAGACGCTGATAAAATGTAGAGTCTTTTAGTTGCATTGAGCAACAATGCCAGGATGTTTGGAATGCGTTTCTACTCCTCGAAATGCAAGTTGTTGCTTCAGGACTGGCCTGCGTCAACACCTGAACTGAGGATAGGGAGTGAAGTAGTCGAACGCGTTGACAACACTTATCTTGGAAATCTGATCAGCCCGAATAGGTTGATGTCTGACTAAATCCCAGCACGGATTCAGAAAGCTCGTTTGGCTTTTGCCAACTTTCATCACGTATGGCGAAGGCGAGATATCCGTCTAGCAATTAGGGTACGAGTATATTGCGCGGCAGTTCGTTCTGTTCTACTTTGCGGCTGCGAAACGTGGCTATTAAGAGTAGAAAATACTCAAGTTACTAGTATTTGAAGACAGATAGTATCGGTATTTACACTCTTTGTCTTCCCTTAAACCCTGAGATTAAAATAGCTTTATTTCTACGAACTAATCCTTTCGTCCTTATACACAATCTTTCTTTTATGTATTACTACCATTGAAGTAACTACTATGAATCTGGTGTTCGTCTTGTGCTAATGAGGTGTAGCAACTTGGACCCGATGCATGTATGTGCCTGGTCCTACGTTGTAGCTGACTAAAAATGTAAGGATATCTCTTTTTACACTGGGGCTAACGCTTCACATCAGTGCAACGATAATTTATGTTACGACTTCATACCAGAGTGCAATTTTGATGCATTATTTCTTAAGTCATATGTTTACAATGGCTACAAACACCAGTTTATTATTTATTTATTTCAACACATAGATATTGGTACAAGGAGGCACCAAATACATATGCGCCACACAGATCTCATTTGATATGTGTGAGGGCTGTGATACTTCCCGGATGCCCAAACCGAAGCGGGTGGTTTCCTTAGGGGGCCACACCTGGAGCCTTCAACCTGAAGGTCTGACCCACGAGGCAGTGAAGCAACGTAAGGAGATGCCGTCCTATCGTAACCAGTGACCAATAATTGGTTCATATGCCATTTGTTCCTTCAGGATACCGGAGCCCATGTGCACCATTGGTTTGGAATCAGGGTCTTCTAACTCCCCTAGGTGGACTCTCCATGTCTACCAACCCGGTTAAAGCGCCAGACACTCTTTTCGTCCTCTCAATTTCGTAAACAACACCCTCACCACGAGAAGGTAGTGAGTAGGAATTCCCTAGCAAAGGCTATATACGCGTGGCCATGTGAGAGCATTTTGAGAGGGAGAGCGGATTCTCCCCACTCTCGACCGTACCAGGGCATTTAGGGGCGAGTGAAAAAAGCAAACTTCTTGCATTTTGTTGTTCAATTCAACTAAATTGAATTCATTAAAAATTTGTCATACTTCGCTTGCCGATGGGTTGGTTCGACATTACCTTTATTAACCAGTGTAATCAAAACATTTGTTACACATGCCCTGTTGACATAATTGTAGGTCTCAAAGCGTCAAGGTTAACTGGAATAAAAATCACATCAGTCATTGAATGTCAAACTAAAACTAATTGGAAGATGCAGACTTTCTTTTCGGGGAAACCTGAAGTAGCCTTGACTCAAAACCGGTTTCACTGGCTATCATTTGGACTCCTAGTTTTCATATTTTTAGTTTCCTCTCATTATGTGAATGTATATTGTGTCATCATGAACCGGTACATTTGCACTAGGTTCTACTTTGTTTAGAACCGGTTTCTTTATTATTGAATTGTCAAAGCTTCTTTAAACCGGTCATTTATCTGTTTCTTCTTATTACCACTCCTGTTTTCATGCTTTATTTACGGAACCACATAAGTTATCTCTCATTGTACCCGATGTCTCAAGTTTTTAGTGGCAATGATATTTGGTAAAATTCCGATATGCTAGATAGTTTTCAGTATCATAACCGATGTAACAATAATTTGCAAAAGAATGTTTTGAAAATATTTGTATTTGCTTTCTCTAATTGTCTTGTTTCTGTAGTTATAGGATTGGTTCGTCGGTCATGCTACAATAGTACTCGCAGAAATATACTGTTGGATGACAAGACTAAATTGATATGTCAAGGGTTTACGGGGAAACAAGGAACTTTTCATTCTCAGCAAACTCTTGCTTATGGCACGAAACTTGTGGGTGGAGTTTCACCTGGTAAAGGAGGCAGTTCCCATCTTGGATTACCTGTTTTCAACACTGTGAACGAGGCTAAGGAAGCTACAGGTGCAACAGCCACTGTTATTTACGTGCCGCCACCTCATGCTGCCGCTGCTATCCATGAAGCTATTGATGCACAGGTTCCTCTTATTGTCTGTATAACCGAAGGTATCCCACAACATGATATGATACGTGTACGAAAGCGTCTTTCTGAACAGGTAATGTAGTTTCATAATTTCAGTCAAATGTTATATTTTCAAGGACTATTGTAGAATCCATGTTTGTCTATAAAACAATGATAAGGCGTCTATGTCAGTACGCAATTTGAGACAAGGGAGCACTATTGTAAGAGGGAATAGTACAAGAAAATCTCTAAATAGATAGCAAATAAAACTGTCACCATTTATAATTCTGAGACATTCTACAGCATCTAACTAGAAACTCAAAAATAAATTGCTTTCCTGTTTTTGTTAATGACTTATATTTCCTCAGAAGTACACCTATTAGTTCCATTTAAGACATTTCTTCCAAAACGTTGTTTTCCCTACTACTACCACTACCAAAATAAAAATCTAGCTTTTATTTATCTGTGATGTTTTTATATGAGCGTATTCACGAAACACTTAAAGCTTGGTCCAAGTCATGTTAAGCAAAATGCACTTCTCAGTGATTCGTCTTGATATTAATAAATAACAAACCTTAGCCTGCTAATAGAGTCACTTCTGTATAATGGAGCTTCGACAGAGTAATATAGTGACTCATATCAGAAATAGTCTATTCATGTGTCCTGTACTTTGGTGTCACCATTGCACTACCAGACTACAGTGCCATCTTGTTTAAATGTATGTTCACTACTTACAGTGCACACTACATGTACTGCTCATAGAATTATATCTCTTAAAGTAATTAAGTACCTATTGTATATACATTTCCGACCAGTTGATGACATTAGACGATCAACTTGCCGCCTCCCCCAGGCATATAAGAAATATCTCCAAAACTCTACTAATATCCACCTAATAAATTTTAGACGTTAGCTTGTTATTATTTGCTAATAAATGTCATACAGATTTACTGTTTATCTCTTGATATGTTGTTGAAAACAGTTTCTTTTTTATACATTTCCCTCTTTCAACTTAACTTACCAACTTTTACACCTTATAATAATGCGAAACAGCTGGTTTCCTCGTAAATGTAATATTTGTTACCAATTAAAAGTGCATCATTTTTACTTCTTAAGAATCAGAGACAAACAGTCTAAACGCACCCGTATCGCTAAAAGGATATTGCAAGTTATCAATGCTTAAATAATATTAAACATCGTTTCTGTGATAGGGGTCGTCCTTATAACCAGTGTGTTGTTATTGTTAATGGTTCTCATTCATTCGGCTTAATACTTACACTACGCTAGTTTCTACATTCGGTTCAATATGTTTAGTTCACTCAGCATTCTCCAATTACGTTCCAAATACTTTTGTGTATCATGTGTTTTTTATTTATCTCTAGTCTGCCTCAAGATTAATTGGACCAAATTGTCCAGGAATAATAAAACCGGACGTATGCAAAATTGGTATTATGCCTGCACATATTCATAAACCAGGAACGGTAGGAATAGTATCCAGATCGGGGACATTAACTTACGAAGCTGTCTTTCAAACTACACAGGTATTTGACAAATTATCTAGTATAACCATTTATTTCAACGTTTGACAATTGCATAAGTTATTTACTAGATTACTCATTACTGTTCCTATGTCAGTCAACTTATACGTATTGGGCGGTGTAACTGAAAAAACGGATGAAAAGAGTATTCTCACGACCAGCTGTCGTTCTGTCTTCCCATTCGATATGGAAATGCCCAAGATCTGACTGTATCTGTATCCATGTGAGCATTTTAAGTTTTTGGCCTTCCGTATCTTAGCTTACTAAACCTAGAATAAACCAGGGGGCGTGACTTCTCTTCTAAAAACCTTCAATTCACTATCCGGGGCTTATTTTCTTCGTGACAGTTGATTTTGATATCCTAGAATGTGCTAAGAAAATGTTAAAATTAGCATTAACTCTTATGACGAGCATGTGTTTTTGGACTGGAGATTTTATATTTTAAACCAAACTACTTGCCAAATACAGGTTTACGCACTCCTCTGGGCCACAATCATGAAAGAGCTAATGATACTGTCCAGCTGTTAAACTGATGTAAGTTGTCTCATCATTCTAAATGGGGAACTCCTGGCTCTTATATTGATGCTATAAGTCGTGATTATATATTAGCCAATGGTATATCACAACCATTTCCACATTATTTACATTTGATTCACGTACATCATCTAGATCTATTAAGTGACTCTATATTTCTTCACTTCAAAGTTTGTCATGCAACATTTACTACACATCAGCCTACCAGAAATTACCATATTTCTTTGTTTTCTCAAAAGGTTTTAATGTAAGCAAATTGTGTTGAATAGGAATTCTAATAGGATGTCTAAAATTTAAGTAACTCATGATTCCAATGTATCCCAGGTATCTCACTAGTTAACAACTTGAAGCCTGGAATCATTTTGTGATTCAACAGCTCAAACAGTAATTTATCAAGCAGGATGAAATAAATTGTTATAGATATTAAGTATGTTTTACTCTATGTAGACCTAATAATGTAACGTGTAAAAACAACAGGACACAAATACAAAGAACTGATAGTTGTCTCAGCAAAGCCCAAGAAATGAAAAGGGCCCTCCAAAAGCTACATAACATACGGTGCTCTTAATGCAAATATTGTTAGACTAATAAGTGAACAAACTCCGAATATAGCACTTCCGTCTTAGAAATTTCCCGAACAGAGAAATCCGTGACAATTTAAATGATTCAACAAGAATTATCAAATAGCCAAAGCAAATAGCAATACGAGACAAATAAAATGATTAGAACGAGAGCTCTTAATAGTTAGAATAAAATGACCTAAGGACATGTGATCGAATCTCATGATCGTCTAGGTCATACGTAAGGTAATGAAACAACCAATCACAAAGCAATGAGATGCGCAGGATAGTTTTGGAAATTAGATCGATGACTTACCAATGTAGAAAGACTAATGAAAAGAAGGGACAGGATATAACAATGAAATAGAAGATAGTCTGTGTAGAATGTAAGTTGTGCATACAAAAGTGTTAATAGAGTCTAGAGCATATTCAATGGCAAAATAAAACTGAGTTAAACTTGGACGAACACACTTTCGTTAGGTCCTACATCGATTGTGTCTAGATTGACCTTGTGAATCCTAAATCACAACATTAGGGTTTGCGTGAACACTGAAAGTATTAATCAAGTTCGTGTTGTTACAGTAGTCACTGAACAGAAACCAGTTATAGTCGTTAGCGTTTTGTTTTGACTCGTAGACCTAATCCATAAGATAATGTTACTTCGGGATTCCCATTTATTCATTAGTTATCAATTTTCACGAGTCCGTAGACTATTCGTTTCGATAAATTGTTTAAGATCATGTGGTAGCACAGTACTGTTTTCCCAATATTACTGACTAGAAATCAGTAAACCCAACGTCGTACATCTCTATTCTACCTATAACATAATAGTAACCCCTGTTTTGTTTCATCATCGTTCCTTAGCTCGGTAGAATGAACTCAGACAAAATACTAATATAATACAAATGTACTTTTATAGGAAAATAAGTCGTTTTTCCACTGGGGTTCTCTTTTTTTCAGTTACTTCATGTTACATATTTTTTATAGTCGTCACAGGCTAGGAATTCGAGAAGTATTATTCCATTTGTCACGTGTATCAGCTAATCCAAACTAGTGGTAATCAATTGTGACACTTATTCAAAATGCATCTGTTTATATGTAGTTCAAGATACCATTTCAAGTAACGTATTATTATGAATCACCAAATTGTAGGTTGGTCTTGGTCAATCCCTGTGTATTGGAATCGGTGGCGATCCATTTAATGGAACAAACTTCACCGACTGTCTTGAGGTGTTTTTAAACGATCCTAATACAAAATCAATAATCCTGCTTGGCGAAATCGGTGGTGACTCAGAAGAACAAGCTGCCGAATTCTTAAAAGAGCATAATACTGTAAGTTTTTACGTTCAACTTCCTTCAGTGTTTCTGTGCATCTGTTAAGTTTCGATCTACAATGAGTACGGAATACATTAGATCAGAAGCTTCATAGCTCAACGTACACTGTAAGTTTGGTTCAGAAAACCTGTATTTCTTATCGAATGTAAAACTGTGCGTGACCAATCCTCGACATTTGAATGCAGAAAAAGAAAAAAGGAGAGAAAACTTTGCATGAATACTGATAATGTACATTAAACGGGGGAAAACATTGTTACAAAACTTGTATAAATATACTTCTCAAGTAGTAGTGTAGTGAACAGAACATGCATGAGGACAATCGAATGTATTTAACACAAAATTACAGGACTTGTTAGTAAAATCTGACAATCATAAAGTAAATGCTTAATTTGCAAAATGTCCACCAATTGTCTCAAAATGACTCAGACTTCATTGTTCTTGCATTTTCATACAAATCGCATCCTGTTTCCATTCTTTACTGTTCGATCCTCTTGTCTCTCTGTTGCCAGACCTTCTGTTCACAGCTAACATCATATACTACTTATGTCAATATAAGTAGCACACACCACAGTTGTTGTAGTAGTAGTAGCCTAGGGAGATAAAAACTGCTGTGTACTCAAAATGAGGCAATACACAATCAAGAGAAAATAAGTTTTGTTTGTACATTAATTAACTTATGAAAGAGAGGAATGTTTAAAAAAATATTAGGTCATTTTGGTGAAAAATTAGGAAGAATTGAGTTAAATTAAATTGATGACTTATTTTTCAAATAATGCAACGAGAAGAACTATGTAATATATTAGCACAATGCAATACGACCAATGATCTGATCACATCGAGGTCCACCAGATTAATTGAAGGATAAGAAAAAAACTATGTGAATCACACCATTCTGGATAATAATTCAACATTACCAGGGTAGGTTTAGTGTAAGTACTGGTTGTTCATGAGTACACGAACCGAGGTACTTTTGGATTCTCATATGGCTTGAGCCTCAACAAACCCATGTATTCACTCTAATCGACTATCCAGAGCGGTGTGATTCGCATCTTTTTATGATTTTTGTTTTTCTCTTATCCTGCAATTTGTCTAGTCGACCTATATGCCGTCGGTAGTAATGTGTGATCAGATTATTATTCTTATTTCATTGTGCTAATATATCACATAATTTTGAAACCTCATCTTCTCACTCCATTATCTAAATCTATCAAACGCACCAACTGTACTAAATTTGCTTCTTCGTCTTGGGGTAAATTGAATTAGGTTTGTTGTTTGGTTTTCAAACACTGACTTCTTCACATGCTTACTTCACTTTTATGTTGAATTAAATTACTTCGTATCCTTTAAAGGTAGAAAATATTCTTAGGTTACCGGTATTTGAACATGGTTGCCTTCGAAATATTGCTCGAATATGTTGGGACCATCCAGTTGGCAATGATAGGTTTGGATGTAGGGTACAAAGCAATGGTACCAAGTCTGTTGATGAGGTAGTAAAATCTCATCGAATGAGCTAACTGTGACTTGTACTGCGTATGATCAACCACCACCTGCCTCGACGCGCTGTTGTAGGAGTAGGTTAAAAGAAATCTATAGGCAGCCAAATTAAAGGGTGTCATTATTCCACGCAGTTATTGACTGTTGGTCTGAACTGCATTCGTACTGGGGTTTTATTTAGAATAATGTTATCTCTACTCAGTAATCGCATTGTAATATATCTATAGAGAAGAGTACTAGAAAAATGTGCGTTATGTTAATAATCACAATGTTCATCAGGGGTATTTAACTCATCACACATTAATCACAGCTTGAAATGCTTTCCACAAATTGATTGTTCAGATTTCTATGAACCACTCCTGACCTCTCTTTTGTTTTGTTTTTTAGGGTCCAAACCGCAAACCAGTTGTATCTTTTATTGCCGGTGTTACAGCGCCACCTGGACGTCGTATGGGTCATGCTGGAGCTATCATTTCGCTAGGTAAAGGTGGTGCTAAAGAGAAAATGGCAGCTTTAGAAAGTGCAGGTGTTGTTGTCACACCTTCCCCAGCTCAAATAGGTAAAACTCTCTTGCAAGTAAGTGTTCGTACCCGTTCCATTACTTGATCTTTCAAGAGTCCTTGTAAATTACCAAATCTAAGCTATAGGATAATTGTTAAATATTAACTAATTGGCTTTTTTTAGAAGGAAAGAAAATTTCGTTCTCTTAGAAATTATAAAGGAATAGACTTAATAGAGCCTTTCTCATGTAGTCATGCCACATTCGTAACTTTCCTTGGATGGACTTTATAAGAACTACTCAGAAGCAAAGGCCATAGCTAAGAGTATTCGAACATTTCTGGAAATTTACTACAGCTTTTCTTACTGAGCATACCCTTTCCCATTATGTATCTATGTACATCTGTTCTACTGGTTCAGATAAGATGATGTTTGGAGATAGTCAACAGGAAACCCTGGATCCGGGTTTCGTGTTAATTGGCACTCGTCAGCAAGGTGTACCTGTAATCTTGAGGGAACTGGTGCGCCCTGACGGATTCGACCCCGTTTCACCCAGCTTCACAGAGACGTTACCATTGAGCTATCCGGGCCGCAACCGACCTCCTGTAAGACTGAGATGTAATCACACTTGATTGATCACTGGGTGGTGATCAATGTCATGTGTGTCAAGTCCTTCTTAGTGCAGATTACAGGCACACCTTGCTGACGAGTGCCAAGTATCACGAAACCTGGGTCCAGGGTTCCCTATTGACTACCTCCAAACACCATCTTATCTCAACATAGTGCACGCAGTGTCGAGTCACCTAGACTGGTGGCCACACTGCAACTTGTTCGATAGCATTCAATCTGCATTAGGAAGGACTTGACACACATGACATTGATCATCACCCAGTGATCAATCAGTTGTGTTCTACTGGTTCATCACTTGTTGATATAATCCTGCTTATTTCATCTTCGTATTTAATTTATGATAAAACCAAATGTTCTTTTAAACCTACCATTCTGAATAAAATTCCACATCATTGTATTCTGACGTTTGGAACGTAACTACACTGAAATTCAACTGAGATATTTACCAAATTAACAAATTTATGCTATTACTAATTATTACTTTTTTTATAGTTCTCAAACAACCCAAATATTATGTATGGGTGTTTCTCCTGTAGTTTAACTCGTGTTGTTTGTACTTGAATTTCTTAATTTTGGATTTCAGTTCCTGATAGCACACTTGTACACTATTGAATCAAATAGTTCCATTCAATTCACAATTTCACAGCCGACAAATTTGTCGATTTAACAACAAAATTCCAAACAAACTAATAAAAAAGTTATACTGAAACTGATCAGACAAAATCCAGTTTGCCATTCACGTTAATACAATTAGCAAAGTTTTTTTTAAAACCAAATATAATTGTTGAAATTGACTTACACCAACCTTTTCCTCATTTGTCATGTCTTCTAATCAATTATGGTTGTTTGAGTCATAGCGATTTTCAAACTTCTTGTTTCTTTACTGTATAGTAAGTATAACTTCTAACAAAATAAGTCCATACAACTGTTCAACTAAATGATATATTCGTATAGGTCATTGAGTTTTTCTTTGTTATAATGCACGTGAACCCAGTCAGTCAATAGAAACAAAAAGCCTAAGATAAATTTGTTTTGGTCCAATTTGTCACAGATCCCATGATCATAAAATAACATGCATCTTATGATACTACTATCACCATCGGTTACCATGACAATACTTCTGACGTTCTTGCAATCACTCGATGATTGTGTCCTTTCAAAAGAATTACCTACTTCTAACTGAGCAGTATCACTGATCTTCCATTTAAGTGTGGTAATTTCTTGGTGCCCTATTATACTGACCATGTTTCTTCATAAATAATAGTTTACTCAATTGCCAAATTAAACTAGTTAACTCATACATTTTAAAAAAACTATGGCAGATCGAACTAGTCTCTTATTTCATTGATTTTTGTTTAAACACTATATTCAAACGTCACTTTGTTCATTCTTTCTAAATTTTTCACTCTGATGCTCGCCGAACCCTGACATCTGTTGATCAATAATTAGAAAGCAAGAGTTAAGGAACATTATTTTCACTCTGTAATATAACTATCCTAATACAATACATTAATAATTATTTTTGAAATTCACTTTTCAGTCTTTAACTTTTCTAGTAAGCTATTGATCATAAACACTAGATTAATTCTATAAATCGTAATTTCATATCCAAATATTTTTATAGCACTTTGATATAAGTGTATATGTGTGTGTAACGCTTTTTAGTAATTACTTTCTTTAAATTTTGATTGTAGGCCATTGCAGATCTTCCAAACTCGTAAATAGACTTATTTATCGTCAAGTTTTCTCAAATATATCGAAGATTATTGCGCTTTATATTATTTGATTTTTCATCTTCTATACGTTGAGTGTCTTATTTACATTGCTAGTTTTTTTTTTCTGTACTAAATTGTTTTCACTTGAATTCTTGTCCACATGTTTATGCGATTAAATATTCGACTCGATTCAGTATACCACCAATTCTTGTTAAGTCAATTTTGATAAATGAAAGAGTTGTGTCTTATTCCGTAGAATTGTGTCTTATATATGTGTTTTCATTTTTGTAACTTTCATCTCTTTTTGGTAGACATTAAAATAGAAGTAATGTTTTGTGCTGCTAGCTAACACTAAAAAATGATGTTATCAAAAACTGTTGGTTTTTTCAAGGTACAGCCCATCGATCGACATTACTAGTTGAGATTATTTCCTCAGTCATAGCACCATTATATATATATATATTCTTTTGATTACTACTCATAAGTCATTTTGATTAATATAGTCTCTAAAATCACATGGCTTTTCTGGTTCTTCTGAACAACTGCATCAAAACGACCTCCCAGATGTAAATCTATGCATAAGCTAGATTGGATAATCGGTAATCCGCTATACACGGACTAGATTACATTATGTCAGATAACCGATTCACGACCAAAATAGAGAACTAGAGTAACGTTAGATAATAATGTATTCCACGCAGTTACAATCAGTCACTCTTAGCTAGTGTAGAGTAAAAATGAATAATATTTAATAGATAATAAACTGAGCGACTGTGTTTCCACACTTAGTGACCAATTTCGTTTAATTCCACTACAACACATGGATGTTTTTGTAATGACGTTCTTGTTAGACAGAATACTGCGCTAAATAGATCCTACGATTCCTAACTCGGTTGGTCACACTTTACAAATGTCTTGTTTATCAATGACACTTAGGTCCAACTTCAATACAACAGACACGAGGGAATATAGGATTAGGAAGGATCATATTGTGTTATACGAAGAATTTTACTACAATAACACACAACTAGGAAACAAAATTCAAAAGGCCTGCGAAGTGAGATGAAAATTGAAGGAAGGGAATGAAGCAAGCAATCCTGTTACAGACAAACATTACTAAAAAATATACACTTATTAGAATTTCAAGTATAAGTTTAATAACGTACGACTGGGCTACTACATCTAGTACTTCTACTCGTTATGGCTAGGGACAAAATTGTTACTGTATGACAAAACAAGGACCGATATTATACGAAAAAACTTTAGTGTTTATTATGCACCAATCAAAAATCCTAAACTGATCAAATCGACATGTAAAGGTTAAATAAAATCCTTACTTTTTGATGGGTTGATAGCTAGTATTGAACTTAGTTTGGTCTGGTATATAGTTGCGACAGAAGCTGAAACCAATCTGCTTGAATCACAAATTTGTTGACTACTGAAACATTAGATAGAACTGGGGCGTATGAGTCTTGTACGTCGTCACGTCAACGGTAGCTGATTGCGATACGATTAATCTTAGTCCAGACTTGAGCTGTAGATAGAGGTCTCCAGGTAGTCTGTGCCAATAGTTAATGCTAGTGAAAAACAGGCTGTAGCCTGCGCAATGTTACAGTAGACGGTCACCGTTATCCGACCTGTGATCAACAAATCCACATTGGTCACACAAATGACCCCCAAACAGTGCTTTCATGTCTCCAACTAGTACTGCGATATCCGTCCAATGCATTTTCTATAGAAGAACACTTAACTGGTAGTGTGGTGTGAGCTACTTATATTTACGTAAGTACTATGCAGCGACAGTCAGGAATTGAATGTATTTCAGAAGTAGATCGAGAAGGAATGAACGGAAACGGAAGGCAATTTGTGTGGAATCTGAAACGATGGATTGGTATTTTGCAAATTATTTACTCTGTGGTTCTCAGATTTTAGTGAGATATTCTGTAAATTCGTGCTCAACTACATTCGGTTGTCCCCACTCGTGTTCTTGTTCACTACAGTAATAAAACCCATCCTTGCTCACATCTGTGCTGAAATCTCGGACCGTAGGAAGAGATGTCGTTTGTCACACCGATTTCTCATTTTGACTGAGCTTTCTAATAAATAACTGACTGTTAATGAGGATCCAATCGATAGTGCTGCCTCAACACTAGCAAAACCAGATGCCATAGGTTCCCCAGACAAACATTAATCATTCACGTTTAACTGAAAGCAAAACTGTGATAAAGCCTTATCCTAAGAACGATTTGTAAGCAGAGTAGAAATATATTGAAGTTAATTAATAAATAAATTTTATTTATTATTAACTAACTGAATAATAATAATACAATTGCAAATTCATAACATACCGTTTCAAATTAATATGCATAGGTGAACAATCGAAACGAGAGAAAAAAACTTGTCAGGTTATCTATTCATGTCTCAATATTCAGTGAAAATGCGTTTCCCTATTAATTTAGTGAGTGCTGCGTATAAGCACATGATTTTCGCTGACTTCATTTCAATTACTTGAAGCTATACATATATGAATTCTACGGATACATCACTGTAGCGAAAACTTGTCCAATGAGAAGAATATGATGAAAGTGAGAGCTTGGAATGAAATACCTAGTAATAATTATGCACTCATCTATTAAATGAACGAAAAAACAGCCAACAGTGCTCGGGACCGCACACATTTTGTGAAACAAACGAGCTAAAAATTTACGTACATGTATCTTATCTCAATGAAAAATGAGACGACTTTAGGTAATGATAGCTAGACAAGGTAAAAGAAGCCGAATTATTTCAAGATTAGTCTAGTGTAGTTCTCATGCACGAACTTGTTCGCCTTTACAATATATTTATTGTAACTCATTATGCATGCATGTTAATCTATGAGTTTAATATTGGGTTTTAATGTAGACTTGGAATTCAGCTGACTCGAAGAAGCATTCCTTAAAGTTATTCTCTTACCATAACACATTGTAACCACATGAAATAAATCACGAGACTTCACGTTGCTTGTAAAGGTATTTAATACGAGCGAGAAATCATGCTGCCACGATAATAAAAACAGCTATTTTACTTTTTAACAAAAGGATACATTTTGACAGTTTGTTAGAAAAATGCATAATCATACTACCCAGCTTTGTTCATGGAATCGAATTATATTCATAATGTTGAGCTCAAAAATACCTTTGACTGTAGCACGTAACATCTCTCTGAACCAATGATTCAATGACAGAAAACCTAATATCTACATCACTGGAGTATATCTTGACGGTAGTGGGCAAAAAGCCAGGTAGTAAATGTGGAAAAGTAAGAGCAAACATTAATTCAAGTAACTTTATTATCACACCAACATTGCATATGATTAGTAAATTGAACTTATCGATGTTCAATAAGAAAAAAACTTTGTTCATATGACCCACTAACTAATGAGTAGAAAATACGTCTTCATTTATAAAATTTGTAGGAAGACGATGATTCTAGCAAAACAAGGCACTTTATATTTAAAAATACTCAAAAAAATTGAGGATTCATTCTACCCACTTCTAATCACCACTTTGCATCAGTTGTGATACATTTAAGATGGCTGGGAACTGTCAGGAAGAATGAATCTAAATAATAGTACCAATGTCCGAACTTTGAGTAATTTTGGGGAGCGAATAGAAACTGTTATTTTCAAACTTATCAACAGAGTCCTTACATATACTACGGCGAAATCATCATGTCTTACATTTTTTCAGATAGCCAGGATCACTGACTCAAGGTTTTCATTGATCGAATGTGTTACTTTCTCAATTCATGTCCATATATCGATTAGGAAATTTTACCATAGTAAATTAGACCATGTTTTAACCGATCTACTGATTGTTTGGCAATACAATACTGGACAATCAATAAGTTGAAGTAGGATGAATTCAAACAGTGAACATGTATAAACCTGTAGAGCCTCATTTCGTATATACTTGAACATTTTTTAAGCACTTGCTAAATCATATCGACTACATTAAGTTTCATTTCGTGTATGTTTAAAAATTGAATGGCTTATTGATGAATACTATTTTTGTTTATTAGATCGATGGAATATGTATTTGATTTTAAAACAAAAGTCTTTAAATACAGTGCACTATTAATAAAGCACCAATGATTGTAGAGATTAATCAAATGAAACAAGCCTAACCCAATACTATAATCATCCCGGGACGGTTAGGAAAAATAAACTAATGAACAACTGGAAAAGATAATCTTACACTGATAAGGATAGATATAAGTAACGGCGACCGATCTATAAATTGTAATGTCAATACTAATCTTAGTGATGGATAATTTATCAGTTTGCATAATAAAAACCTATCTATATTAGGTGTTCAAAAATACTAGTTTATCTTTGTTGTGACTCAAAATAATCCGAATTTCCTTTTTCTATAAAAAGATCAACTATAACAGAAAAAAGTGAACACGTGACACGGACAGCTTTTTTGTAATATAAAGGTCTTTAATATAAACGACAAAAGCGAATTTGGAGCAATGTTGTTTACTTTATTGTATGAAGGCAACGTACTAAGTAGTTACCCAAACATCTTATTACAGAGTAGGATGTCAGATTAGTGAATAGTAAATAAATAGTGGTTGAACCCAAGACATTTATTCGAAAAAACCAGTTAGAATCTAAGCGATAACCTGATATATGGACAGACTAAACAATAATTAATGTTGATACAAATTATTCGCACATAAATTCTGATGAGCAATGTTTGCTGCAATAGAACGAAAGGAATTTAGATGCCCACAAACTAAAACGTGGAATTAGTCCATGAAGTCATTGTTTGTCGGTCTGAGCTGATGGTAAGCATAGATTACTAGGTTAGGTCGGGGCGATAACCGCGATTGGGAATTACAAACCATGGGTAATATGTTTCATAATCGATCACGATGGCACACATGAATTCATTCGTCTTCTCTATGATCTAGTTTTAGAACTATTTTTTAAGGTTTATTCTTCGAATAAATCCTTTCTTCCATAATAATATTCTCTATACAAAATCTTCTTTACCATCACTGGTAATACTACAACTCCTAATACTCTGGTATTTATCATGATAATTTCATCTCGTTGTGCTGATGCAGCGTAGTGACTTGAACTGAGGCAGATATACTTCAATTTCTGTGTTGCTTATGTTCAACTGACTTCGATTTGGAAGCCGCTCAATATCAGTGACTCTTATAATAAGTATGATTCAAATCCGAGTACAATAACTTGTACTTAGTAATTAAACCGTGTTAACAGCCATTGTTAAGTCTTTTGTAAGAAATACTAGATACCTAATGCCTAATTTATTCGGAAGTAACTAATCCAACCTTGTTATTGATACCTACACTACAAAAGACAAATAACTTCACTAGTGATACGATGAAAATGACTACCAATTTCATAGAGCTACTTAAAGACAGATGATGGGTTACAAGGACACCAGTTTACTTTAAGACATTGATCTTAGATACAGATTGCACAGTAAATTCTGTTAACATAAATTTTAAGTATTCAGATCATAAAAGAGCTAATCAAGATTCAACTTGGGCATTGAAGGCACTACGTGGTAATAAAGTAACTAGGTAAGTTATACGTTTTACCATCATTTACATGAATCAGTGGTACATCAGAATTTTTAGTAAGTTTACTAATCTAGTAGTGGTCGATTAAATATATCTTGGAAAGATGCACATAAATTTACTTATTAGAAAATGTAAAAACGAACTATCTCATAAATAGAATATGTATATTCGAAAAGTAATGTAAAGGAACAAGATTCGACTTTTCATAGAATGATAGGGAAAATGTTGATTTGTATTACTTTGAAATAAAATTCTTCACTAATATTAAGTAAATCCATGAGAACGTATATAATATATCACTCAATTAACAATGCCTTTTAACTTCTCTTATATGAAGTTGTGTTTCAGGTAGATTACAGTGTATATGACTAGTTTACTGATGTCTGTTTCGTTTGGTTTACAAATAACTATGAAAAGAAAAATTGACGACTATTTGCTGTAATAGCCTTGATATGAAACTAGTTGTTTATTAGTTAACCAACAAATAACTAACTGACAAGTCAAAATAAAACACAACACTAACTAATTTGAACTGAATCATTGTGTGAATGTTTAACGTTATAATTTAAAGTACAAAAAATAGCATAAAATAATGAAAATAAATCACAGTGGATGAAATAACTACTGGTTAATTTATTTAAAAAGCAGGTAATGACAGAGGTTGATTCCTCACAAGGATTGCTTTAACTTCAGAATGACGGAAGGGAGGTCCAGAACAATCGATCAGTACGACATGCCCAACAATATACACATTATCATATAAGTTTCCCAAAAACTCATCCGACGTTGTGGTTGCCACTTGTCTTGTATTGCGAATAAATTCACGTTTAGACATTTTATTTTTGATGGATGGGCTCCAGAGATCAACGGATAACATGATCATTGAAAAGCACAGTAAATAGATCTCATCTAAAATGATCAAACCATTTGTGATTTATTAAATAACCTCAGAAGTATTTTCATAAAATAATATTTGCTCCATAATGTTAACAGTTACAGATCTAGCTACGACTACCTTCAAGTTGCTAGATGTATCATTAATAAATTTGAGGTAGAAAAGCGCCGTAAATCTTAACCATGACGTGAACAGGAGTGATTACATTTATTTACGTTACGCAACTTACTAACATTTTAATAAAACTACACAAAAGTATTGCTATGTGGTCCTATTTAATTAGTCTAACTCATTTGCTAAATATAGGCTTATGTAATCCGCTCTGAGCAAGACTGTTTATGAGAGCTAGCTATAATATTTGGTTCCCTAAACCGAATTAGATACGGAAGGATTCGAGCATACAATCTATTGATTGAAAATTAAGTTCACTAACTAAAGAGCCATTGCTAAGATTCACAATCTGTTAATGGTTATTCTGATCTGAAACTATATTTGCTAAGGAACAATATAAGTGCGAAGTATCTTAAGAGAATGTACGTATCAATATTAACATAATTTTGAAAACGTAACATTTTGATAGAAATACTGGATCCTGAATAGCCTTTTAGTTTAGAGTCACGAGGGCAACCTCAATACATAAAGGATTAACACAAGTCCAATAATGAATGTGCATTGTTCTAAGTTGTCACACCACTTAGTCTTAGTTACAAGCACTATTAACGTGGTTGCAAAGGAACCATTTGTAAAATATTACCAAGTAAAATGGAACAATCTTTCTACACAAAAACATAAAGGCGACGGCAGCCAACAAATGTTTCCCAACTTATATTAATCACGGACAAAAAGTCACATTGCAGTGGTATTACCAAAGTGTATTCCCTCCTACACTAAACAATTAAGTTTCTACTCTAAATCTTAAACACATAAGAAGTACCTCAATTAATCCTGATTTATGAATCGGATTAAGTTACTGACTTTATAACACTACCTTGGTTACAATACATCTGGGTGACGATGAAAGAATAATTGATCCTAAACTGCAGTATAATTACGGTACTTTCTGTTAGCAGAGAGAAAAGGAATTTAAACATAGATAATGTTGATGCTATATTTTTGTGATGTATGTGGTCACTTTCTCTACGGCAAAAATTTTAACGGAAGCGATATGTTACCGACATTTCGTTGACCACAAAGCAAACAAAAACACTGAAACTCTGACATATGTAAACTAGCCAATATCCTTAAACCTTATTGTCAAACTGTGATTAGATATAGATCATTTGTTTTGTCAAATTACCCTTAGGAATTAAGTAACAGGTTCCAATCATCCCCATATTTTTCTGTATTCCACGTCAATCAGATTATCATGTAGTCAGTCGATAAAACCAGTAACCGCTGAGTTTAACCATGGTGGCAAATGCAGAAACTACCTAGTTGAAATCCTCGAGGTAACTAAAATCACTGGGTGGATAATGCGAATCAGAATTGGTGACAAGGGTAAAGATTAATTCACTACTTATTTTCCTCAAGATTTTGAGTTCTAATAGTACTCCATTTCTTCGCGAATCTTAATCTTTTCCATTGCCAGAACTATTCAAGTCATTTCGACGCATTTGCTGTTTATGTTCTTAACTTTCATTTATCGTACTAATTTGGCATAGTAACATAAATTGATGTACATTTGTCCCAGGGTCCATGTTAATGATGACCAGTAACATCATGTTTCTGGACAACACCAAATTTCGGCACCGTCGTCATCAAAATGCTACCTGGAGACCTTTGTCTACAACTCAAGTCTGGACTTAGATTAATCGTATCGCAATCAGCTACCGTCGACGTGCCCATGTACAAGACTATTGTTTCCTTTGGATTACTTATTTGAACTCTGATCATACACTCATATGCCCCAGTTCTATCTTATGTTTTAGTAATCAACAAATTTGTGTTTCAAACAGATTAACTTAAGCAGATTGGTTTCAGCTTCTGTTGCAACTAAATATCAGATCAAACTAGGTTCAATGCTAGCTATCAACAAACCTAAAAATATAGATGTACATTGGCTGCATTTGCATGGTGCCACGAAAATGGAGAGTAAAGTTGCTTGCGATTCCTCGGAACCTCCTGCTTATAAACACTGGGTTTCTCCAGGCTTCCTACAATTAATTGAGGCATGCTAGTCTACTCCGGCTAACCGAGAGTTTGACCATAAACGTAGATTCTTACGTAAGAAGATTGTGAAGAGCTTACGTAAGGATCGAATATGCTAACTATTTGGAACCAGCAGCCACATTTAATAACTGCTGGAAGCGCTTTCAACTCATCCGAGCCGCTGGCAGTTGGGAGTTTGGTGTGAGTAAAACAATCTGTGAAGCTGATGAGAGACCAATCAACAGCATCCAAAGACGACTTTGACGATGAACAGTGTTCTTCGAAGGACGACTCAGATGGTCTGCCACCTCAGCTACATCGATTAAACGTTCCCTCAACCCACGACCGGTGATGACTGGTCCACACGACGAACCGGAAATCCGAAAGGAACCCCAACTTCTGAGGCGCTTCAAATCACCAGGGTTATGACTTAACCAAGGTTATTTTTCGAGGTGGTAGCGAACTTCTGGTCAGGGGACCGATTGGGTTGTTTGGAAAGGTTTGGGAATCAGTGTTTCAGCAGCGACAGTCATCCTTGTTTCCCCAAACCGTTTATGTGATCTTTGCAACAACTATCGGGAGTGTCTGATTTCAATCGCTTTCATAGTATTGGCTTCCGTTGCATTTCATAGGTTTTTTTAAATACGCGAAAGACCGGCTCATGAGGAGCAGGTTAGTTTTCGTTCTGGTTGAGAATGTACTGACCATATCTTCACCCTCCATTAAATGTTAGGAAACTGCCATACTTCGCCTAGGCCAACAGTCGTTGTCTTTGTTGATATTGCGTTCGCTTCCGACTTGTTGGACAGAACTGTTGTTTGGGATTGTCTGTTGAATAAGGGTATAACTGGCAAGCTTACTAACATCTTGAAGGATCCATACACAAACACATGAGGACAGAAGACAAAAAACAACTTTTCACTACTATTTTACTCGAGCAGTGGGGGCGGTTAGGAAGGGTTGTGCAATCTCACCATTCCGCTTCAATTTTGCCAATGATGACATTCTGAAGACAGATATGGAATTAGGCAGTGAAGGTGTGGATCTGTTGCCTGCAGAGGGACTTCTATTCTGAATATATGTGGATGATATTGTCTTGTTTTGTGATGATACTCAAGCTTTGCTATTCCTACTTAACCAGTTGGAAATTACTGTTTGTAGGTATGGCATGTAGTTCCTGGTAAGGTTGAGGGTGATAGTGAAACTAGGTGACTTGAGATGTTATCAAGCATAGCTCAAGAAAGAAGCTAGTGAGGGGCCACCAATTTTCTTAAATTTTCCCAATGAAAATAAAAGGAACTTCTTTGATTGAAAAGATTCCTCATGGCTGTATTTTTTAAATTCGCTGTTTCTCCCACTACATCCTACTATCGTTCACTTATTTCCACTCGTTGATTTTTTTTCACTATATTTACCCTCCATCCGTCTTTCTCCAATCCCATTCATTCGCGTGATGTATATTTATTTTGGTAGCTATTTATCAGTCAGTCAGCTACAACGTTGGACTATGCATGTATGTGCATCGGTCCAAGTTGCCACACCTCATTAGCACAACAAGATGAACACCAGATTGATAGAAGCAATTAAGTCAATGGTGTAATATATAAAGGAAAGATTGCATATAAGGATATAGTACAGTAAGAAAGAATTAGTTCGTAGAAAGAAAGATATAAAGCAATTTTAATCTCATAGTTTAAAGGAAGACAGAGTGTATACACCGACGCCATTGTGATCGATTTTGAGCCATATCACACAGTCTCTAACCATTGGTTACGATAGTCACGCGGACCCCAACCAAGCGGTCTGCATCTACCAACATGGCTCAGACCAAAAGTTAGTGACTTCAAGCACTTATGCCACGTTTTTGTTTCGCCGCCCCTAACTTGCTCCCAACAATCCCCAACATTAGCCAGCATTGCGCGCCGTGGCCAGTTATACCAACATATGTGTATTTAAATGCATAAATAAGATTAACAATTTTGTATATCTAGAAAACTAAAATCTGAAAGCCAAATACTAGTGATTGACTGAGATACTAGTGGCAGTATTAATCAATGTATTTTCAGTTGTCTTATACACCAGACTGAACTGTAAATAATGCTTACGAGTTATCTAGCATCTGTTAAGCAGTGGATTTACTAGATGAATTCTCTATACCGTAATAAGATACTGAATAAAAATGTCCAGTGCCAAGCTCTAAACAACTTTCTGGGAATTTCTATATAACTAGAGGATAAAGACCACTAAGAAAGACATACGAGCATAGTGTTATTTCTGGTGGTAGGAAGCATCACACATCTTGGTTACCCAGATTGAATTTACTGAGACTACTTTGAAGTTTCGGTGACGATAAATAATCCCTTAATATTATCACCGTGGTAAACATAAAAACGTAAACGGATGTAAAATATAGGTTCCCATAATTGTAAAACATCAGATGCATCCCTGTTTGTGAAACCTCGTTGTTGACAGTAGTTGTAACACGTATCATAATACGAGAGCATTTATTCTGATGAACGTGTAATGATATGATTGTCATTTCTCTGCGTATTTTGTACATTGCACTGCTTTGACTGTTTTCTCTACTTATTTAGCTACTCCTTACTGTCGATAGTATTTTAGCTTTTAATTTTCATGTTGATTTTTTCACTCACTACTTCGGTGCAATTAAGTTTGGTTGCCATGAGTGATAAGTACATGTCCCAAATCGTAGAATGGCTAGCCCCGTTCAACTTCTCTAACAATATTAGTTACCCACTGAGATATATCACCAAGTAAGATATTTTTATTTTCAGGCGGGCGATGAGGTTGCTGTACATACGGTCATTTCTGTTGAACAAAATCCCCTACTTTGCATCTTATCAACGTTATCTCCTTATTATGGTACCTAGCTAAACCAGGATGTGAACTGTATCAGTAAAATTCTAGACTATTTTCCAAGTCATCAATTGACAATAACATATATTCCGTGTTTTATCTAAATATAATGTTTGATATGTACTAGAGGTTAGTGCGAAAATCGCTTCATAAACAATACCTATAAACTCAAAGTTGTTTTATGAGCCATTTTACCATCATTGCCTCACTAAAAAAGCCTGACAGTCTATCTGCGAAGCATATGATAACGGTACTGAAAAAGCTTGATTCATAATTGCCCAAGTCATACGCGTCAACTGAATCAAAAAGCTAATATTCTCTAGAAATTACCTTACACAAATTTATTGTGTCAAAAACGGGATATTCACAATTTTTCATGAATAATAAACAAACAATGTAATGTATAAACGACAAACTCTAACACATACCACGTGTGATCCCAAGATCTGGATTGCATTGAGTAAATCTTTCGGAAAACAGACCGACCAACAGGTGAATGAAAGCTGACGCGCTAGGTTCTGATGATTGTACTGGCAGTTCAGTAAAAAGACCTCTTAACGCATTTGGTAATGAATAGTTCCGGAAATCTTTTAAATTCACCAGTCCGCGTAGAACCTGGGGCCTAAGCATGTGTTATCCTGAAAGTAAATCATACCTCGTTTCCAGATATCGACGCTTCTGGAATGGATCTAATCCGGAAGCATAGTGGAAAAAGTTAACAAGATCATCGGTATTATCGTCAACAAGACGATGTCTGAAGATGTACCCCATACCCTGAAAAATGCTCGTGTAAGTCGAACTTACTTCAAAGGCGTCTGCGTTAAATGTCAAACGCGCTTCATCTAGCTTAAGGTACAATCGACGGAATGACGGCTCAGATTGAAGTACGCCATTCTTGTACGCCGAGCAAAATGGCCACGAAGCTTTGCACAAACTGAAAATTACCTTATGAGTAGAAAATACCTCTTCCACAACACCTCATCGTAAGCAAGATCATACCAAACACAAGATGCTAGATATAGATCAGTGGCATTGAGCCTCGACAATATATTGAGAGCAAGTTCAGCTGGTAAGTGATGTAAGTCAACAAATTCCGACGAGAGCTGAGGAGTCTCAAGACAAACCCCATCCTCTAAAAATCTTAAAATCCAAATCTGGATTACTACTTTGGTTTGAATAGCTATGCTGCAGCGCTAGAACAAGGCCCATAACACGGATCAATACGGCTCATCAGGATCAGAATAGGCGCCCTCAACTCTTAATACCAAAAATCCCGCTTGTGAAAAATTTGACTTAATTATATTTAGTAACTTATCGATAACCTACATTAAAATGGATGGGTAAATGCTAAAATCTCACTTTGAAGAAACAGTTGAAAGCTTGTGAGGAAGTGAAACTCTACGTGCAAATTTTCCTAATCGCAAAGAATAGAGTCCAATAACTTTGGTACGAGCTTATTTAAGCTAGTCGAATTCTTTGAACTCGCTTCTAGTTATTTCAGTGCGGTTACAGGTAGTTATAATCTCCAATGGCTGGTAGTCTAGCTACCTAACTGCAATAATTGGAATCAGTGTGGTAGTCATTTGTGAATTTATATATCTTGTAGTTTGAGTGAGGTTGTGTGTGTGTGTTTCACTAGCACGATTATAGTCCTTGTGTTTTGTACAGTGGGTTGTTGACCAAGGTCAACTGAGCCTATGTGTATTTGACTGGGCTCTTCTACTGTAGCCTCATATATTTAGGTCGACTCACAGCACATGATATGGCTTTGAAGGTCAATTTTCGAGCTGGATCAAGACTGAAGGGCCTCAATTAGATAATCTTGGTTTCTGAAGTTCGCAGTTGTCAGACGCTGAGACCTGCTGGTCGTGAAGTATGGCGGAAGAGGTAACCCGGACATTCTGGTTACTGTAGAGTTGTCTGGTAACTAACACCACCGTTGCATATCGTGTTCGTGGGTTCAATCTTGACTACCACTTGCTTGCTAGCTCCGTGAACCACCATTGTGATGGGTTTTTTAGCGCTTACCGTTCCTCTAGCGGCATCTCCCACGGCCAGTGGTTTGTTGTGTCTAACTTGGATTTGAGGGAATTGCTTAACCGATGGTCTTCAGGGTGTCAGTAAACTTTCCTGTCTAACATGTGCTGAGTCCATAGTTACCTTTAGTGAAGGTGGTTGACGTTTTGCTACTATCCGCCCCTTATACAGGTGGGATAGCTTGGCTGAATCCATACTTCTTCCCAGCATTGTACAGGATTTGCCTCACTGTTTTAATCAATGGATTTTTTACTTTCCAGTAAGCCCTTCCCCAACACTGCGAAATTAGATGTAATCAGGGGGTTTTGTTTAACATCTTTGTCCCCCCTTTACAGTGTTTTGGGGGCTGTGCTTATGCCAGTTCCCTTCCAAGCACTCAACCACTCCTCCTTACTATTAACAGATATTGAGGTGTTAGGAACTTATGGTAATTTTTCTGGTGTATAAATTCAGGCTGTTGCTCCCATATTTATGTGTTTGGCTGAGCCCGTGCATGATGAAATTGGCATTCTGGCGGGAGTGGATGTGATTATTTTCGATGAAGTCTTATGCTTCGCTTTAGCTAGTTTCTTTGGTGTGTGTCGTGGTTGTCTGTCAGCAAGGTGTAAACGTAATACGTATATTTGGAAGGATTTGGATATTCCAATATAGTATCAAGAAGGTAGATATCCTTGGTTATTTGTGGAAGATCACTGAGACCACATGACAATGTCCAACATGGGCATAATATTTATTGTTTTTTTTCCCATTATTTTGGCTTGTAAAATGTTTTACCTGCATTCAGTGTTGCTTTTCTGTTGTGAATACTTTCTGTCTTGGGTGATTGAATGCTCAGTGAAACACAGTCTTCACGTGCAGAAATGACTCCAGAAATATCTGAAGCATTTTAAAGATTTGCTCATCAAGTTCTTCACTGCCAAGTCCTCTGCCGGACAACAAAATACCTTGCTACAAGTGCTCGTATTTGTAAGTAGCTTTTAAACTATTTAAAATTTATGTATTGATGTCAGGATTGTGTAATGAAGGCAGAAGTCCCTTTCTAGTCACTAGTCTTCTGTAGAATCAGTCGATTAAAGTTTTTGACACTATTTCTTTGGGCAAGGGGTTTTAAGAATTGACGACTCGGTGTGAAAACTTGTATGCCACAGGTACTTTGTATGTTGTTGGTTTTTGTACTCTTCTGCTATATCCTATGAGTTTTTTATCTAGTAGGAAGAAAAAGAGAGGGTATATCAGGTCAAAAATCATTTCTTATTATTCTATGCATCGGAATCAAATCATCTCTTAATCTGCAGTGAGCCATAGTTGAGTGGTCTTGCTTCTTAAGCCACTCCGTGCACGGCAAAAGCTAGAGACCTGGAACTGCGTGGTAAGATGCGTCCTTTCTCAAAGATTTCGGATCCACCTTTTAAACAGAAGCTTCCAGAGGGAATCAAGTTTTCAAGTCTGGATCTCACTAAGGTTGTGTATACTTTGGTGAATAGAATACTGTCCAACTTGGTAATAGTCCATCTTAAAACCCTTGGTGTTCTGTATCTCTCAAATGCGACCTTGCGACAGTGGGTTTTGGTCTCAAGATAATGGCTCACTGTGATCATATGAAACGGTAAATTGGCTTTATTCTCTAAATAAATCAATTTGTTCTGTTGATGTTGTGAGATGTAAACACGCGTTCGGTTTTTTTACTGATTTGTGTCGAGCAATAAGATATAAACCAATGCATTGTCTATAAATTTCTATCGGTTGGTCCTGGATTTGCTAGTAGATAATAAAATCGTTATCTGCAGTTCTATCTTCTGGTTTGCGTCCAATTGCATCAGTCTTCGTTCCATTATAACCGATAGTTTATTTACAGAATCCCTCTAAAGCAGTACTTTTTCAGGAAACTTTAGCATAATTTAAAGGTCCTTCATAAGTCGTAGTTTCAAATAATCTCTTCCTGAAGTTCATATCATATATTATAGTTTACTTTGTGACGGGCTACCATTACCTACCCATACTGACCATACCATAAGTTCATTTAAAAGGCCAGCGATTGTGTTCTAGCCTCTGAAGGGCCAATACAAATTAGTCTCAGACTAACCAGTCACATCTAATACCTGTCATATGTCCTCAAAGACAAGTGACCCCTATAAACCTATGATATTTCAATCTGATATTGCAAATTTAATTTGGGAAGTACTCAGTCCCACATGCTGGATAATCATGATTTTGTTGTTATTGATTTTAGTCATTTTACTGGGGTGTACGTAAATATATGTCGAGGAGTAACCACATTTATGATATTACTGAACGCAAGGGTTCTTGTTTACCTGAGGATTGTAATGAAAACATGTGAAATTTATTCACTTCGAATTCCCAGTTAGCTTCCAAAAACTTATTTGGTTCAGAAAACCCTCTATCTTATTGTGGCTCTGGACTGAATGATTTCAGCTTCTATGAAATTTCAAAAACGTCTTAAAGGTTACGAGCAAATGTAGCTGTCAACTTGACAGCGATCATTTGGCGATTTTTAATATGACAGTTGTCTTAAATGAATCCCCAAAATCAATAACCTTGCTGACCGCATTAGCTTTAATGCATTTGTAGATCACCAACGTAGATGACGTATGTCGAAATGATTGGAGGCCTACTCGAGTTAGACGTGAATGGTGTGACAAACTAGCTAACGTCGAAGTCACACCTCGTGGTCAGTACCTTACGTGGACTACCCCATTGACGTATCAAGGTACCATAGATGCTTTGAAGACTGTGCAACACAGAGGACGTTATTACAGAAATATATTAGTTGAAGTAGATACAAATGAAACTAAGATCACTGCCGCATGGGTCAGTCTACGGCATACGATTAAGTGATGAGCGTTGGTTGTCCTTGACCTTGACGAGGATCGATGATTTGCCCGATAATCAATGACCCAACTGCAGGATGGTTTTGCTAGGGCTTATTGGAATATCACTGACCCTACAGATTCACCCAGCTGAAGGTGCACAATCATGAATCCACACCAAATCGCGAATGGGTACGCCGTTCCTCACATCTCCTACAACGTTAGATAGCTTAGATTGAATACCCATCGATAAATCGATATTCTGTCAAGCATATCTTCAAGCCTTCTCGTTTCTGATTTCTGAATTGACTGCACGTTCCAATCGTAAAAGTTGTTACTGGTTAAGGTGTTGTCAAACTCCAGATACTTGTGGAATGTTTAGTAGTGAGCACGACGTGATCTGGTACACCTATTCGTAGACTATGAGTCTGTTCCTCTATAAAACTTTATATATCATATTTTTACTTTAGTTTTTACATATTGTGACACATATTTTGGAATTTTTGGATACTCTTTTCTCGTTCATTGCTACACTTTACATTCATCATAGACGAACAGACTCCTAAATTATTTAAGATCAAGGCTATTTCGTCACTCTCATTCCAGCTAATGCCATTTTTATCCGACGATATCGAAGCATGGTTCTTCTACTTAGAAGCTGACTTCTCCGATCACGGTGTGGCATACCCACGTGAACAGGTCCTCGCAGTGGTGGATACTCGATAAATACAGCGAAATATGCCAAACGCAACCGCAATTGTTATGTGTAATTAACAAAGTTACACACCACATCACGACTACAGAATCACCTGTATTCTCGAAAGCGCGTCGACTAGCTCCCGAAAAGCTGCGTTTGGCTAGAAACGAATTCAATCATATGATAGACTTATGGATAATTCGGCCATGAAACAGCTAATGGGCATCTCCCGTGCATATGGTCCCTAATAAAAATAACAGAGACTGGCTTCCAACTGATAACTATCGGCGGTTGAGTACAAATACCATTTCTGATCGTTAACCATGGTTTCACATTCACGATTTGACAGCTACCTTATAAGGTACATCTGTTTTTTTGGAAAATCGACTTGGTTAAATCATATAACCGGATTCCCATGGCTGCTGACGACATGGTTAAAACAGCTATGATCACATCTTTCGATCTCTACGATTTTTTGCGCATGCCTTTCGAGTTCAGAAATGCCGCACAATCTTTCCACAAATTCATCGATGACGATTTCTCGGGCTTCAAGTCCATGCAAGTCCACAAAGGGAATTTTATTTCCAGCATCTGGACGTGGTCTTCGAATGACTGTAGAAGCACGGCATTAATGTAGACATCCAGAAATGTCAAATCGGCACCGACTCTCTAGATTTGCTCCGACGAGTATTGATGTTCAAGGTATTCTACCTCTTGAAAGCAAAGCGGCTGTCATTCTGTTTACTAAGGACCGACATGCTGTATTCTGAAGATTTTTTTGAAATTGTTTATTTTGAGTCCCGCTTACGTAAATCAACCATTCCATACCAGACTTACAGTATCATTAGCTACTTTTTAATGTCGTAACTTGGTCGTAAAGTGAACAAATTTTTCATCATAAAGATAGTAATCAAACTGCATGCCTTAGTTTCATCAAGATATGCGTTACCTATTTCTGAATTTCATTTGGGTTTAGGAACTGAATTTTTTCTGCAACAATGTTTTTGTGACACGGTGTTCGAAATAAGCAGTTTGTTTTTTAACGTAGAAATTCCCGTCGATGTGCTGGTGATTATCTAGGCTTATCTGTAAACTTCAATACAGCTTGAATAAATTGCTGTAATTCGTAATATGTAGTCGTTCAATAGTTCAAATCACTGGTGTGAAAAGTGGTTGTCAAGAGTAGAAGAAACTCATTTTATAAAAGGGAAAAACGTCAGCGTGTGATATGATATGGATCCTAGCATTCTGCACCAAACCTTTCAAACTGAAATTGAATGTCTAGGGCTCATCGAATGATTGTGGACGGATATGAGCTCTTACCTAGCTAGCAAGCTTAGTAACATTGAATACTCAATATTTATGTTTGGTTAACCTGATATATGAAACCCTATTTTGAGTCACTAATACAATACAAGGCTTTCGTTCAAAAAACCATGTAAATTTTTTTGAACGACTTTAAGAGCTAACTAATTCCTATTCTGCTTTAAAGTAGTAGAATGTAGACTTATTATTGCCTTTGTATATTGGTTTAGTAATTTCGTGGTTTCCTGGATGATTCGTATGAACAAAAAAGTAGAATAAAGCATATCTAACGTAGTTTTTCGATTTAATGCTTATATAAACAGCAATTCTTGAACTTCTGTCGTGAAGAGCCTTTTTATGGCTTTGTGAAACAAATAACTGTAGCGTTTGTTTATATGCTTCATATTAGAGCGAGAGATCATAAGGTTTGTTATCCACCGGCTTTAATTGTGCGCGCTGTTAGGTTTTACTGTTGGTTTTTCATGGATAGTAGATAGTTCGTTACTCACTTTTAATGTATCCTTCGCGAATTTCTGTAAGTCTCGTCTTCCAATTCGTTCTTACTCTGCATGTAGTCTTCTTCTCAAAGCAACCAGCATACAAAATTTTCTGTCCCGGAAGCTTGTGACAAAATAAAAGATGAGCTTCTGGGTCTACAAACTCAGTACCACAGGTAGAATCAAATTGTTTTATATTAGCCTCAGTTTAAAATGTGAGTTCGAAAAGGCAGTTCAGGAAAAGTCCGAGCTACAACGTCACTACCTGCTGTATTATGAGATAACTTATGGACTTAATGTCGAAATGCACAAACAAGTAAGCCTAATTTTGTCATGTTATTTCCTCAGATGGAGATTGCGAAACGGCTGAATGCTATCCTAGTGCAAGTCATCCCATTCCTATCTCAAGAGGTTTGTTTTGTTCTCTATTCAGCTACAACTTTAGCATCAATCTCAGGTTGCTGCAGCAGTGGACCGCGCAAAGCAAGTTACTTTGTCGGAACTTAGTAGCATCATAGGGGTATGTTCATAGCAAATCTCTTAACCATATTAAGCCACAAATGGATGAGTCTAAGGGCCCGAAATTCCTGAATGGTACCGTTGGTTCCCCGTTTGACCAAATGGACTTTTTTAAGGTAACTTGTTTTTATGAATTTGTCATTACCACTGTTACATTACAAAAAACTAACTTTTAGTCCACTAAATTTCTTCCTCGTAGGGATGTGTTTCGTTGTTTTTTAATGTTATACTGTCAGTGGCTAAATAAATAATGATCCCCATCAGGTATTTAGTTATGTTTAATATTTGGCCATGTCTTGAGATTCATTTAATTGTATGTCGATAGTGGTTGTAACTCATTTGCTTGTAGTGTAGTGCTTCGATCAACAACTCCAGTTATGCTGAGAATCTAAATAGTAACATATTGATTTATATTGCAAGTATTTGTAGTGGACCTAACAAGATACTCACTGGCGTCTTTCCATTTCATCTAATCTTATTGTTTGGGAAACTTCGGTTTTTTACTATTACTTTAAGAATTTATTACATCATCTAAATTATATGTGTTGGTTAACACGATTTCATGTGCCATTGAAAAGTGATTATTGCATTTTCTTGTAACTAAATATGATGAGCTCGAATCTGAGTTTAGCATTAAGTTGATTGAAGGAATCTGAAGCTATTGTTTAGAAGTTCCTAACAGTTTTGATGGGACTTATTTGAAATCATCCACCACTCCCAGTAGATCTTACGTTTTAGTGATTTTTTTTGGTGGACAATTTTGTTTTACTTACACTCATACCGACCTGTTATTGTAATGGGGTCGTTAATAATAGTTTTCACATCGTATTTAGACTTGGTGGCTATGTTGTCATTCGAGTAATTGGATTGGAGAACAACCTCTACATGCACATCTGTTTAAATGTTATTTTGCATGAGTCATCACAGCTCTATTTTCTGCACCACTCAATTTTTTAGGTCTTTGTTCAGTAATTTGTTGGTGTTTCATGTCGATAACATGCAACTTTTAAGGCATATTAGCTAGTAAAATTTTGCGTCATAATTCTCACTCTTCATGAATTCAAGACAAGAAACAGGCTTCTTAATTGTAAATCTAATATCCATGATTGTTTTTGAATATTGTTTTGTATACTCAGTGATCAATATACGTATTTACGCTACGTGTAATATATTTCTCAAATGTAATTACTTTGGTAAGTAATAAACCTGGAGTTTTGTGTAATATAGGAGTTATTTTATATGGAAATTTAGATGCGTTCCTATGGATAGTATCGCTGGGAAATACAAAGCTAAAAGTAACTCAGTGAAACATTTGAAATAGTTTCCCTGCTGTGTAGTTCTGTGCATATTGTAACTGAATGTACCAGTTTCAGTTTGGGAAGGACAGGACGCTAGGTGGCTTATGTTGGTCCTGAAAATGGTGGTCTCTCAGTTGATCTTTTGCAAGCGGCGACAGATGGTGCTTTAATTCCGTGTTAAAATGATAAATCCCATTCGTTGATGGTTCGATGAGAAAGTCGATAGTCTGTTGACAAGTATTTCGTTATGGGCTTGTGGACTTTTTAGAGTATCCTCTTAAATTCGCCATTTTGGAAGACAAGAAAAGTGAGGGCTTATCAGGTGCGAATTTATTACTAGTTAATTTAAAAGCTGTGATAAAGTCGCCCCTGTGTTGGCCAACGGGTTCTATAACTTGACGGCTATGTCACGGCAGTGTGCAACAGTTTTTAAGTCTTGGCTAACGATAACTCTTAAGTTTGTGTGTTTGGATGACAAGTAATTCACTGCCATCCACCGTCCATGTATCTGAACCTTGATGACCAATATGCATCAGAATTCACTTGAGAGCATTTATCGTCAACTGCCAAATTCTGGACCATTCAGACAATTTCTCTGGGTTATTTTGAAGTTCTAAACTATCACTTTTCATGGCTCTCCATATCCTGACATTATCAGCATACAACAAAACCGATGATGATAGGAGACTAGGAAAGTCGTCTACATGCAGGTTAAATATCACTGGCCTTAAAGCTGTACCTCTGGGCACACTGCAAAGCACAGTTTTCCAGCTAGGCAACCTTGAGTTCACCCATACTGTTTGACGCCCAACTAGCGTCAGTATTGTATTGTAGGTTCTTAGGGTATTTCATGTAACTAGCTTAAATACTTTGAGCCCTGGTATTACTGCCAAGAGTAGGGAGAGTCCGCTCTCTCTCGAAATACTCTCACGTGGCCACGCGTATATAGCCTCTGTCAGGGACTTCCTACTCACTGCCTTCTCGTGGAGGGGAACTTGTTTACGAAATTGAGAGGGCGGAAAGAAAATGTCTGGCTTATTAACCGGGTTGGTGGACATGGAGAGTCCACCTCTGGGAGTTGGAAAACCCTGATTCCAAACCAATGGTGCACATGGGCTCCAGTATCCTGAAGGAACGAATGGCATATGAACCAATTATTGGTCACTGGTTACGATAGGACTGCATCTCTTTACGTTGCTCCACGGCCTTGTGGATCAGACTTCCAAGTCGAAGGCTCGGGGTGTGGCTTCCTAAGAAAACCACCTGCTTCGGTTTGGGCATCAGGGCAGTATCACAGGAGATTTGTGTGGTGCATATGTATTTGGTGCCCCCTTGTACCAATATCTATGTGTTCAAATAAATAAGAAGTAAAATAGTTCGGGCTTTTACAAAACCGAATTGGTTTATATACATAAAGTATTTTTTTTCGAAATGCCGTTAGACAATGACAGTTTTTAAATCCAAAGATTACGGGACCGTTTTTTTACCTCGATACAAACATATGTGTCAGTTCGGGTTAAAGTCCATCTCAATGAGTTGAAAAAAGGTCCACATTTTCTGTAGGTGCTCCGAATTCTTACTAATGTTTTTACTTTTAGCGTTTTGAAGTAATACGGTAGATCATTACGATAATTTATTCTACCTACGTCACCATAAACTGTTTCTGTGAAGAATTTGTACATTTAAATCATTTAGTTATGGTGAAACCAAATACTAGTAACCTACGAATATCCTCTACTCTTACCGGCCATATTTCACCGCCATAAAGTAGGACGGAACGAACTGCTGCGCGGTAATCCCGTCCTTTGGTTGATAGACGGATATCTCGCCTACGCCATAAATGACGCAAGTTGGTAAAAGCCAGTCGAGCCTTCTGTATCCGTGCTGAGATTTCGTCACACACCAGACCACAAGGGCTGATGAGACTTCCAAAATAAGTGAAGCGATCGACACGTTCAATTACTTTACTCCCTATCATTAGTTCGGGTGTCAATGCAACCCAATTCTGAAGCGACATTTCGAGGGCGAGAATCGCATCCCGAACATGCGTGCATTGTTGCTTAGAGTGGTCAGAAGACTCTGCATTCTGTCAGCGTCTTCACCAAATAAAACTATGTCATCAGTATATTCTAAGTCAACAAGTGAACCTCCCGGTAGAAGTTCAACCCTTGTAAATTTAGACGAGGAATGTGTTAGCTCTAAAAGTACGTCAACGACAAAGTTGAACAAGAATGGAGAGAGTGGGCAGCCCTGACGAACACCACTTGAGGTAATCAATTCTGATGACAGTTCGCCATAAGCTCTCACTCGACCAGTTGTGTTCGAGTAGTGAGCCTTTGTAAGGTTAATGTACTTTGGTAGTGCTTTCAGTGACAAACACTGCCATAGAACCTTACGATCAACAGAGTCAAATGCCGCTTTAAAGTCGAGAAATACTACCATTGTGAGGCGTCTGAACGCGTGTCTGTGTTCTAGAACCTGACGTAGTGTGAATATCTGATCTATACAACCACGTCCAGGTCGAAAACCAGCCTGATTTTCTCTAGTCTGCTCTTCACGAGCTTTAGTTAGGCGTCGAAGTATTATTGAAGCTAATATTTTAGATACTATATTTGTCAAACTGATTCCTCTGTGATTGTCACAAGAGGACTTTTGTCCTTTCTTATAGGCTGGCACAATCAGTGATTGAGACCAGTCAGATGGGATTACGTCCAGTTCCCAAATTCTACCTAAGACCTCAGTTAATCTCGTTGCTAATACTGGACCACCATCCTTAAAAATCTCAGGAGCGAACCTGTCAGGGCCTGCTGCTCTCCCTCGCTTCAGATTTCCGATAGCTTTTTCAACTTCATAAAGAGTCGGAGGACCTACATTAACTTGCCATTCAGGTTGACTGGAGATCATGGGAAACCGAAGTCTGGAATGAGTTTCCGAGCATCTATCAGTGCGATAGATGCTGCTGAGATCCAGTGTTGCTCCCTAACCTTACGGGTTACCGTACTAGCAGATATCACTGCTGTTTCCACAGCTTTTCGGATATCATTCCATGCTTCCTCAGGGTGGGCATCACCTCTATGGCTGCATAAATGTTTTCCTAGTTGTTCCTGAAATATACTCTTAGCTTGACTATCACTAAGTAGGCCCCTAAGAGGTTTCCTTGCAGCGTCTTTCCTACGTCCAGTAAGACGCAGACAGATACGCGCTCGTACTAGAGCATGATCTGAATCTAAGCATGTGCTCCAGAACAAGCGACAGTCTTCTATCGAGCCCCTCCATCGGTGGCTGATAGCGACGTGATCTATTTGGGTCCGACGTTGGGACGAATTAGGAGGTTTCCATGTTAAAAGATGTTTTTCCTTATGCTTAAAGTTAGTATTTGCAAGAAAGAGGCGGTTATCTGAGCATAGCTGCAACAGACGGTCGCCTTTATCTGTTCTTTGAGCCACGATGCTATAAGATCCACCCAGGTGTCTTTCTCTATCGCTTAGTTTACCTACTTGAGCATTAAAGTCACCGGCCATTATTACTACATCCCAGCGCCTAGCTTTTAGGAGGAGGTCGGAAAGCTTTCTGTAAAACTCATCTTTTACATCATCTGCGCTGCAGTCAGTGGGAGAATAGGCAGAGACGACGAGTGTCCCTATCTTTTCATATCCTTACTGTTCCGTTCAGTCGAACAGCGCACAAACGACTGTCTACTGGGATCCACTCTAAGAGAGCTAGTTCTGCCCTAGGACTCAATGCTATACCTACGCCGGCGAAGCCACGGGAAGCAGAATCAGTGCTTCCAGATACACGAAGTGTGAATCGAGTAGGTACTTTGTTTTGGCATGGTGGGGTCAGATAAATGACGCTACTCGGATCCTGTATGCGCGTTTTGGAGACGCAGCACACATCGATGGCGCGGGATTCTAAAGTCCTGGCTAAGGAAGCCTGTTGTCCTATTTGACACAGTGTTCGGACGTTAAAAGCTCCTATGTGTAGTTTAGAGCGTGGTTTCAGGAGACCAGGAATAGCGTTCCGCGTACTCGAATCGTTTGCCCTAGCGGCGCGAGATGATAAATAGACGTGAGGAGGGTTAGCCATGGAGATAAGAGAGGTATTAGGAGGTGTAGGAAGGATTTGAATGTGACCAACTTGGTCTCGTATGCTGTTACGGGTATGAGGGCTGATGTCACTTTCCGGCTGCCCACACCCTGGAAGGGTATTTCTTGAGGAACCTGAAAAGGAAATTGGATTAATGTTGGCCTTGAAGACCTGAGAGCGTGACCGCAAAGCCCAAGGGACAACTGCTTGAGGCCGGTCGCGCACGGCCTTTTCGTGGGAGTTTTTGATGTGTTAGCTCCGTTGTTCAAAGGGCCTTACCGCCGGAGACGGAAATCCGTGGGGTAAGGTAAGGTGTGACATTTTTAGGATCGACCTTTTCTAACCCCACCCCTCCTTGTGGGAAGGCAGCATCGCTGCAGATGCTAGTTGTCCGAGGGGAACACCTTACTGCTGTCACACCTCTCTACAGTCAGCAGTACGACTTCGCCCTCAGACCTTGAGTTGCTGCTTTTAGTTTTACCGTTCACCAATCGACCTGTCTGGCATGGTAGAACCTACAGGAACGTATGTTCCAGCCAATATAGCTCGGTTGGGTCATCACGATAGGCAAGCCCGACCACCGCGTCAAGGTAGCAGCTCCGGTCGGGTTACTTAAGAGCAGTCGAACATTTTACGCTAAAACCCTTGCGAAACATTTAATTAGTCTCTTCAGTCGCTTTTTGTATCTATTGATTTAAACAGTCTGTGATCGGTAATTAGTTATGTGTTTTCAATAAAGATAGTTTTATGAACTTTGGTCTAAAAATGACTTCTGTGTAGGTTTTTGATAAACTCTACTTTCAAGCACCAGTCAGAACACGCATGCTAAAGTCATTCCAATTAACTACAAATTTTAATCGGCGTTCTCTTCATAGTTTGAATATTTTTGAATCAAAAACACAAGCTTTGAGATACAAAATGTCAGTTATTTTTTCTTCGTTAAATTATTAGAAACTTTCTGGTTTTTTATGCAGTAACGAAATAAAAATGTATTTTTAATGTCCCTATTATTAGAAAATTGAATTTTCGGTGTTTTGCCGCGTAGTGCAAGTTGTCCCTTCTGAGACAGAAAATTTTCTCTCTTTGAGAGGTGTAGACTGAATCAACGATTTTACTGACAGTTCTGTACAACGGAAGAGCAAACAAATTTCACTAAGGTGCCCTATCTTTTTCTTGTGATTTGATTGCTTGCTTCCGTATTGTATACTAATTTGAGAGGAGGTTTTGGTCTTGAAAAGTAAAGCGATGCCTAGCTTTTGCCTAATTCATTGGTTATTATTGAAATGCTTGAAGTAGCTCCTATACATCTATACATTATTTTCGAAATTTAAAAATTGTATTACGCGGTAAATTCTGTTGATTTCTATACTTATATTTATATTATTTATACTCCTAATTATTTCTCAAACTACCTTTCCCTTTGTGCCATAGACTATGCAACAGCAACAATTACTGATGAATTCTGGATCTGGAGGACTAAATAGTGGGTTCCCACACAGTCTCATTCCACCGTCGTTAGGGCAGTTACCATCCGATAATCCCGTTCTACCCATAAGCGGCTCCAGGGGAGGAGCTCAATCCACTCCATCTTTAACTAGCCTAAGTGGGCTCAATGCACCTCCATGCACTGGAATTAACAGTTTGAATAGTGGACTCCCAGCTCTAAATAACAATACTGCTAATAATTTGCTTTTACCTCCCAATCCATTTCTACCACAAATGACCAGTTCAGTTACGCCCCCAACTACAAATACTAATCCTGTTGGGAATCCTAGCATTTCTGGTGTTCAGTCATCCCTTTCTGGTATCCCAGGTCCTAATAATCCGGCTTTCTTTTCTGGTCTTGCCCAATCTCACCCGGCAGTTGCAGCAGCAATGGCTGCAGTAGCTGCTGCAGGATTCCCTCCTGGTAGTACGAATGCTACTATGAATCAGTTATCCAGTGGCTTACTTAGCAACAATAGTCATCCTTATTCTCAAATCCCTGCTCATATTAATAATATACCAACTTCATTTCCTCCTGGAACTAGCAATAATCTAGTGGGTGCTTCATTGCCATCATCTATATCCTCTAATGCATCTTTGGCGACCTCATCTTATCATGGTCCTTCTGCTTCTGGGGCGCATACACCGTTCTCACCCACCTCTACTTCTCTTTCTAACCCGAATGCTCCAAGACCATTAATGTTCCCAATGGATGGAGTGACTGGTCAACCACCGTTTCCCCCAATGATATCTCCAGCTGCACTATCTGCCATTATTAGTGACAAGAATTTAGATGAAAAACAAGTAAGTCTGGTTAAGGACTTTTAAACAATTTGTTTTCTCTTTTCAGTTTTCAGTTACGAATTCCTGGCATTCTAATTATTTGTCTTACATCCAAAGTGCATTTGTATATTATTTGTATTTTTCATTTCGTTACCACTATGCAGCACATCTTAGGTTTATTTTGACTCCTACCTCATTTATTCATCGTCTACTCACTCAACCTCTTTTCAAACCTGTATGTTCGGGAAATCCTCCAGCTTTTTTCTTAGTATGATCACTCGAATCTGGATCCCAGTTGTTTATACCCTGCTCCTACTATCCAAGCCTGAAATACTTGGTAAATCCCTCATTCTTAAAATAGCTTATTTCTCAGTTTGGTGCACAAAGTGTAACATCATCATCAAGGTTATTTTCGCCAATAACTCTAGATGCTTCAGTGGTATTTTCGATGTTTTATCTTAATGAGTATATCGTAATCATCAAAGTAACTTCTTGGTAGTCATTTGAATTCGGTAAATACCATCTTTAGACACAAGTACAGATCATTGATACCAAGTAAATTTTACGAACAGGTAGACATTCTTTCCGTAACGGATCTTTAGAGTGGATAACTCCCTTCAGTTTAGTTCAAAGATGAAAATTCAGTGGTTCGTTTAAGAATAAATTAAAAAAGCATCCAGTCAAGTATTGAATAAATTTTGATCCCATGGTCATCTTGGATGACTTCGAGTCTGTTTTAAAAACGACAGAGGTCTTTACAAAGCTTACGGAAAAGACAGATGAGTCGCCGATGCTTCTGTCAAGTTAATTGATGTTTAGAACAATAAAATCAAAATATGACTTGAACACTGAAACACGACGTTTACACAATAATAGTAAACTGCAGTGAGCTACGAGTGAAAAGCTGACAGATAAACCAGTGACAACAGATGATGGTATACAGTTTTTAGGTTTGTCAAAAGGGATGGGGCCATAAAGTCATCAGCTAGGTGATCTATCTCTGAAAAAGGTAGAATGTTGATCTACTTTCGAATCGGGTAATCAGAATGAATGGATAAAACATCTTGACACATAGTACAGCCACTTTTATTGTTATAAACATTTTATGAACAATCTGAATAGGAGATTAACATCAATTTTAATGTTATTTCATGTAACTGATCTCAGTCGTTGCTGCCTTAATTAACTAGAAAGTTTTTTTAAAAACAACAGAAATCAGCTTATTTAACTTTGTTTCTAGTCTGGTAGTTTCCATGATATAATATTTAGCAAGAAATTTGGGGAAACCATGTAAGTTTCACGTCTTTTCATTAGTGTATCCAACAAGATGTTTTAGATCATTTGTCATAACTGAACAGCATCCTAAATAAACACATCACTCTGTTTTTAATTTTTAACCCAAATAATCTGTTGAATTGGGACTTAAAGCCAGTCAACATTTAAATTGACGGCATCAAATTATATCCTTCAGTGGGTGGGACACAAGTACTTGATCATACGTAGCTTCGAATAACTTTCCACACTTACTGAAGTCACCTACTTAGTATTACTAAATTCACGCCCAGAGTACTAGGTTAATGTAGTTAACTGGTGGATAAAGTTGTAAACTTAATTGGTCTAAACCTGTATTATTCGGGCTCTTACCCGTTAATAAAGGTGCGAAATTCCCGGTTATAGTCTGGGAGATAATCTACGTCTGGAAGTCTCCACTGATACTACTCGATTGGTTTCGTTTTTAACTCCCTCTAAGTGTTTCCATTCCTTTCATCCTATTATTTTGAGCACTTTTATTGTCGCAGGCATTAGATCGTTGCCTTCATATGTTTGCGTTTTCTAATGTTGTGGCAGTTGATATACTACAGAATAAACCCCCGTAATGTTTATTACAAAGTTATTTTGCAATTCAGTTATGTTAGGAATAGTCTCTAACTATATTGAGAGTAAGGAAGTTACTTACTAATGATATTGAATGATCGTTGCTAACTGATTGAATTTGACAATGTACACTGTTCCATATGACTCTATGGGTTTGTACTACTTAGATGTCCCGAACTAGGTATGTGCACCTTTCGCTTTCAACTATTCTTTAGTTAAAATTAGTCCGAGGCAAAAACGTACTTCAGAATGGACAATCTCCACAAACCGCTATACTTTCTTTATCTCTCTATACTGTACTCTATATGTATAGAACTGATTTTCAGGCATACAATATATATGATTTTTATTATAACCCACTTTCAATTATCACGATATATAGTTGTTAAACATGTTTATGTTTAATGCTTTGTTGATTGTCATCGATGTTTGTGTGCTTGTTTGTTTGTACGTGTTCGTTCATTTGTGTAGTTGTGTACGTCTATAATGCTATACAGATATTTCTGTGTGTGACTACCTAGAACAACATGTAAAATTGTATGTTAATCAGAAGTTCACATATGTATGTTATTAATATATGCACACAAAAACCTAACAACTGTTGACAATACTTTATAGATAATAGGGCGTTTGTTCTCTCAAGTGTTGTGTGTATACTATTCATTTGATACACTTTTTCTTCACTTAATATGAGAACTAAGGAACTTACACAATGCATTTAGGATGTGATAATATGATTTTATTCAAAGAATTATCCATTTGGACATATCTCGTTTTCCTCTCTTTATGTTGTTGTATTTGCATTGAACTATATATCGCTTATTGACTTTAAACTATTCAGAATTTCTAAAGTATGAAAAAGTTCCTTTTTCATAATTAATATGCTGCTATTGTATCTTATCCTAGTCAGTGAAATCTTTATTTTTCGGTTTGAAATTCAACGTTAATTATTATGCTGGTAGATATCATTAAACAGAGGTAGATAATTAATGTTATTTGAGCTTCTTTTCAATTTTTATTTTGCGGTTTAATTAACTCCAAATGCCAATTTGGGAATCGTTTCGTTTGACATCCTATCGTTTTTTTTATGATTTCACATGGACGTTAGCGAATTTATTAAAGTCTGAGTAATTAAATTCTTTTTTCTTTGTAATTGTACTACTGTTTGTGTTCATGATGACTATCAATAATATGTAGCAGTTGGAAAAAAACATGTTCTAAATCCATAGTAGAAATTCGGTTATACAGTCTAAAAGCTATGTAGTTTTTTATGAATGCAATCGTAAAACATTAACTAATTACTAGTCAATGTAATGGTGACATATATCAGTTCAAGCTGTCACAACAGTTGTGGAGTTCTAGTAAGCCATACAATAATAAGTAAACAGAATTGCAACAAAACAAGGAGGGTTAAAACCATATCCTAGCGGGTTGAAGAGCTAACACACCTACTTACGTTGACATACATTTCTATTGACGGAAGAACTGTCAATTTATGTGTACAACTGAGTATTTTTGTAACAACCTCTTCTATAATGGGTAGACACCATACGCTTTCAGGGTGTGTGTGACTATCTAATTGATGACTGTCATTATTCTCCTTACTATTTTTATTGACTTTTTCAGTAACCAATTTTTTTCCTTTTTGTATTACCACTCACTCACACACTTAATTCTGTTTGTTTTCTATATGAAAACTCTCTCCTCTTGAGAAAGACAAAAAATTATCGCTCCTTTGGCACATATATGCAAAAATAATCTTAAACATCCATAATCCTATTTGTTTGGGGTGTGTGTAATATAATCATAATAATATAACCTATGTAAGGATTTTATATACAATAAACATCATGTTTTATATGTCATATAGACCAGTGTATGTAACCACCACCCTTGTTATAATAACCTTAACAGTGTTGGGGTGGTTATTACAGTGAAAATATATACTTCACGTTCTACATTATATTCATCTCTGTTTGCAATGCATTTACTATATGAGCCTCCGATATTTTCTCCGTCTGAGCCTCCAAGCCTATTACGCCTGTCTATACTGCTATCGTTTCTTTTGTCTTTGTATTTATTTTGAATGTTAGACAAACAGACACGTTTGATGTGTTAATTGGCCTGTCATTTTGTCGCTCTCTCTCACCATCGTGGCTGTGAACGTGCTTTTCCGAGGCATGAAGTAAATGTTTGTAATTTGCAACAAAAACACCTGTTGTCATTTTACTGCTAGCTATCCTAGACGTTGTCAAACAAACCTATTATTAAATTCATTTTGTATTGTTTGTTCGAATCATTCTATTGATGTTTAGAACTGCAATTGATCAGTCTCTTATTGGTGTATGTGCATCATGTACGGATTGCCTCGATATTGCCTTCAATCACAAGCATTATAAACAAAGATGGATGGTGGTTAGCAGTGAAACCCAGGACCGATTGATTGCAGTCCTAAATATCAATAGGAAGATTCAAACAAACAATACAAAATGGATTTAAACTTCATCTCATTGCACAAGTCTGTGGCTATCAGGACTTATTACCTAAGTGGATAGCTCGACAGCGATCGAAGCGAACGGTACTGAGTTTGAATCCCGGAGTAGACAACAACTAGTATCCAGGTACATCCATCTAACGAGTCCTAAATACGACAGAAAGCGCGTCCTTGATTCCACTGCTAATCGCCATCTATCTTTGCTCATAAACATATTGTCTGTGATTATCAACTACTAAACTGTTCCTTTGTATCCCAACATATATAGCTAAATATAAATTAGGGTCAAACTCATGGCGAAGGCGAGATATCCGTCTATCAATTAAGGGACGAGTATACTGCGTGGCAGTTCGTTCTGTTCTATTTTACGGCTGCGAAACGTGGCCATTGAGAGTAGAAGATACACGTAAGTTACTAGTATTTGACCACAGATGCCTTAGAAATATTGCTCGCATTTGTTGGGACTACCGGATAAGTAATAGTGAGGTTAGACGCAGATATTAGGTATTGGAGGTAAATCAGTTGATGAGGTTGTGAATCATCATCGACTGAGATGGTTTTGCCACGTGTTACGTATGCCTGAACACCGATTACCATAACACTCAATGCAGACTAGTATTGGGGATGGCTAGAAGAAAGTCAGAGCCCACCAAACAAAACGTGGCATCAGTGCTTGAAGTCATTAACTTCTGGTCTGAGTCATGTTTGTAGATGCAGACCACTTGGTTGGGGTCCGCGTGACTATCGTAACCAATGGTTAGAGACTGGGTGACATGGCTCAAAATCGATCACAATGGCGTCGGTGTATACACTCTGTCTTCCTTTAAACTATGAGATTAAAATTGCTTTATATCTTTCTTTCTACGAACTAATTCTTTCTTACTGTACTATATCCTTATATGCAATCTTTCCTTTATATATTACACCATTGACTTAATTGCTTCTATCAATCTGGTGTTCATCTTGTTGTGCTAATGAGGTGTGGCAACTTGGACCGATGCACATACATGCATAGTCCAACGTTGTAGCTGACTGATTGACAAACTTATTATAATGAAAATTGCAATCAAACTTATCTTCATTTCACTGAATCACGGTTTATTACAAAAAAATGTATGTAGAATCTTATTAACAATCAGTTTCAAATCATTGGGTTCAGAATCCCATATTGTACTATATGTATGGTGTTAAATAAAGCCTTTATTATTATTTACTCTTAAGCAAACATTTGTTGTGCATAATTTGGATCTACTAAGTTTCACACGTAACCCAACGATTACAATGGTAACATACCTGACGACAGGCAGTTTTTGTGTTAGTGGGTGCTTTTGGGATATCACACATTCGATACAGTGCGAATTGTTAACAAGAAATATTACTTTAGAATTCTACAGTCTGATTTAACTACTCTATACGACCGTGAACACATGATCAATCCCTGTTCATATGTAAGAAATCAACTCAGTTATAAAGCCTGTTCATCAATCACCGAATCAATATACGAACAATTTAAATGTATTCACAGATAGACAAATTGCCTTAAAAAAATATGTGTAAGTGTGGTTTCAGTTTGAGTGAATTATTCACGCTTACACTTCTTACTGGTCATGTGACCTTGTCTCATTAAGTAACTTGATTTCTTGCCCAGTAGATTAGCTCCAAAATTCATATTTCCTATAATTGTTCAAGAGTATAAATAGTTGGAGTAATAACATATTTCTGGATTTTCTTTTACTATCGTTAGATGACCAATAATAATTCAATGTTCACGTTAAGTTCTCATCAGCAGTTATCTTGCTATTTGGGCTTGGCAAATTTTCTAATAACATTCCGACTAATAAGTCATGTGAAAATTGTTCACAGACGAGGTTATATATATATATATATATATATATATATAATTTACTGACCATCAAATAGTTCTTGTTGTTACGTAAGCACCAGGACACATCTGTAGGATTTTGCATTCACCATTAGTCAGTTGACATTTGGATTAAATCGATAATTTGTCAAAGCAATATTTTGAGTAATTAGTTTCACGTTTCTTTACTAAGATTCGTTTTTCATGATCAGTCAGATTTTCATTTGTTTTGGTATGTTAGCTTTCCGTAATCTATGGTAAGATGTAGCTGTGTGTTCTATGTTTATGAAGATAAAAACGAAATCCTTTTTTAATTTGTTATCAATAGTTCTGCCTAACGCGCCCAAACTTTCTAGATGGTATGGCAGTGACACAGTTTTTTTCAAGCTTTAACATATACGTCCCGGTGTATTTTTTCATTATAATTTCATCCTCTTCATACCTTTCGTAATGTGCATTTAGCATCACTGATTTTCAATAGATTTCAACTGTCCAACGATCTGAGACCTTAGCTCTTTCGATTTTATACATACTTTTCACCATTCCAATGGTAACAATCTTTTCGGTTACGTTGAGAGCTTGTAGCTTTCACATCTGTGTTTGGGTGTGGTTATAATCCACCCTCACCAAGTTTCACACGCTTCTTATTTCCGATACATTTTGATGTCTGACTTCACTCTCCCAACCTCTTTCTATCTCTATTTGACCAGCTTTCTTATGGGATGGGGTGGGGATCACGGTATGTTCCTGTCATGGGGTGGTGAGAATGAGACATACCATGATTATTAGGGTGATAGAATGCCTATCCGCGTGCCGTCGAGGCCATTCAACTATCTATTGTATAGTGGGGTGGTGATAAAATGAATATTAAGGTAATAGTGTGGTGGTGGTGGTAGGTTTGGACGACCACAAATTAATTCACTCTCTATGAGCCTCTTATTAAAATGGAAGGCTTATCGAGAGCTTTTATATGCTATTTGTGTCATAAGGAGGGATAGACAGACAACAACTATGATGCTGAATGTTAGTTTTTTTGTTTGCTACATCATACATTGTATGTCTGGGACGGCAGGCCGTATTTATATATGTTGTGATTATTTTTTCTTCGTTGATGATACGCAAAACATAACAGTAAAAAATTTAAGTTATTGAAACAATTAATGTTCACTGGATAAGAAGTGTTTGTCTTGTCCTAGTAGTTTATATTTTGCACTACTACTTTGGGTGCAATTCATGGATGCATGTGTTTGAATACGGGTTTAAATTACAGAGACCTGTGTAGATGGGTGCATTCGGCAAGCCATGATTATAATTTCCAGTCGTATTAGTTGTATCGTAATAAAATTTTACATTACAGTTTCATCCAACATGTGTAATGGATTTCCTCTGCTATGGCCTTGATCTAAAAATTTGAAATTATTCAAAACAGTTGTGGGTATTTTCTTTTAGTGGTGTATATGTTTTGATCTAGCCATTCTAGAGTTATTCACTTTCTATTCTCGCTAGCTTTTCAAAATGAATGATGATTAGATTTTATGTATCACACATTCTGTCATCTACTGTTTGCGTAACTTGGATAACTATGCATAATACTAATGATTCAATATACTTGTATGGGAATTTTAACTCTATGATAGGTCTAATCTGTTTCTTGTCTCACTATCACTGATATTTATTGTTTTTTATTCGTGTGGTCGTGTTACTTTCTCTTCTCTTTGTGTACTGTTAGACTTACATTATAGATTTAAGTTTGTATCGGTTAGCCGATTTCTTTATGAATAGCTAAATTGATAAGATATGAAAGAGTAATCATCTTATCACCACTTATCAATTCATGTTTGTGCCTAGTCATCAATTCATTAGTTGATTAAATTGTAAACTTGTCCTATTTAGTGTGTTACGCGTATTCTATGTCATCTTTTATTTTAATTTTCAATGTTGACCTAATTTAAGGTGGAAATATTCTTGTAGCTAAACCAAATTATTCCACTTTTCCATGATAGTTTTGGTCTAATTTGTTTGGTTTTACCGCATAAAGATTCTGAAAAATGGAAAATTAATGGTTAATGACTTTTCATACTATACCGATCATGGTTACGGAGATGGATGCCTTCAAGTATTAAAAATCTGATTTTACTCTCTATTCACCATAATTTGGTGGTTTTTGTATTTATACTCAGATTCGTGTTTTTAATACGTTTTATATTAGTTTTTAGGCAAAAATTTGATATTTTCACGCATGGTTACTTGTTTCTGTCTGCCATCGACTTGTTAAACATAATTAATTTTTCTCCTGAAGTATAAACGTTTCATTGTTCTTTTCAGAGAACAGCAGCTGCCGCGGCAATGGCTGCAGCGATGGCCGCAGCTGCCGCCGCTTCACAAGGTGGCCCACCAGGAGCTTTTGGTCTACCGTTGAACTTCGGGTCTAATAGTCTATCAGGGTCTTCACCAATCGATGCGCATAATTTAATGGCTACGATGGCTAGTTTTGCTGCTGCCCAGTCTGTTGCAGCAGTAGGCATGAATCCAGATTTGCATGATGGACTTAATTCAAGCCTTCCTTTATCATCTGGACTTTTCGGTGGTTTACATCCAGATATATCTGGTTTTGGTTCAAATAATCTATTACCTCCATCATCATCGTCTATATCATCAACATTTCCTAACCCAGGTTCTGTTTTACCACCATCAAAAAGTTCAACACCTGTACCCAGTGTTAATTCTTGTCCAAGTCGCCAACGTACGAATTCTCGATCTCCAGGTTTGCTTGATGTACATTCAAATGCACCGCCAGATGAGAAACGTCGTAAAACTGAAAGAGTAAGTTTGTTTCCTTTAACCTGTCAACATTTTGGTTAGTAATAACTTTTTTAGCATAGTGATACTGTACTGCGTGTTTTGTATTCTATCTTATTTATTATAGTAAATCTTCCATAGATTTATCCATTTCTTATTGACAGTAATTTATGCATTTCTTTTTTAAGCGTTAATTAATTAGACTTTTTACTGTAGTTATTAATTTCCAGTTTGGCACTTGATGATGTTTATGAGTTACAGGGAGTTCTTAACGTGTAAAATTTTACCGATCACATAATAATACATTATGCAATCTGTTAATATTTTGCTTAATGGTAAAGCTCAGGTAAAGATAATATATGTAAATATGACTGTTGAACGCATGTATTTCTACTGGTAGACTCAAGTTTTTGACAAAGTAATGAAAATGCTTACTTTTGGAACATATAAATTCTTGTATTCAATTTTGTCGAAATGTCATTTTGACAACTATAGAACTACCATAGTATATTTTTTGTTTTTCAATATTCTTGAACTTGAAAACCCTTTCTGGAAACCTTACAAGTACGGTAAAGAAATCTATTCTTTAGGTTTTTTGTCTGTCACTATTATCTACATAAAAAACCAATTCACGTTTGTATCATAGCATGTGTTATATATACACTGACATAGAAATACACATGTGTTAATACTTTGCCTATTTATATTATTTGATAATCTGCAGTTTTGAAGTATCTGTTTTGATGTAAATCACATATATATAAACAGTAAGTACTATGTTCATTTTCAATTCTGTCGTTAGCCCACCTCCGGAGACAAATGTAACGCGGTTGGTAATAGTTCTTTGGAAGAAAACGGATTGGTGAGTAATTACTATTGTATCATCCGTATAAAATATAGATAACTGGCTAGTAGCTCTATTGTGAATACACGAAGTTGGGTGGTATGCTAAATGATATATGTATATATATATATATATAATAGTGATTTCATTGAGTAACTTACGATCAAGCCCCAAACGTGTAGGATGAACGGCATTGGAATTGTGCATAGATCTTACCGACTAATAAACATTTACTAATACTTAGTTTTTGTAGTTAAATTTTCCCTGTTGGATTCCCTAAATGGCTTTCAAACTTAATAATTCAACTTTTACATATTTCACATTACGAACTCATTTTTGTTAAATGACTATTTGAAACCTGGAAGCACTGCACAGTTTTCTCATCCTAGCATGCGATTCCTCAGTGATGCACATGCACACGACTACCAAAGATCGAACCAATTTTAGGTGTCATGTCATTTAAGAACAATTCAGTGACTTCATTCAGAGTTCTAGCCATCACAATAAAATCATTTTTATGTTTTACTACTGGTCCACTTAGAATTTATAAAAGTTAGTATTCAAAAGCATATTGCATGTTATGTGTTTCGAAGCTGATAGAATAACTCAGGTTTATGTAAAATATGTGGTCAAATGTTCACTATTTATGCATTTACGTTCAATCATTATGATGACTTTTCCTCTGATTAGTTGTAGTTGTATATTGACTAAATTAGCAACATTTTTTTATAAATCGTAAATTCTTACTACTTCTGCTATTATAAATATTCATTATCATTTATTATTTTTCTACACAGGTTCGTGTTAAAAGCTCAAATTCTTCCGGTCGACGTACTCCATCAACAAAGCATAATGGTAATAATAGTAGCAGTAATGGTGGACCGAATTCTTCTGTTTACAAAAACCATTCTTCTGGTAACGGCATAACTCTATCACATCCTGAGAGTAATAATCACAATCATAATACCACCACGAATAACAATACACAACGAGATCATTCAGTTGAATTAGATCATAAAGAATTTGATGAAAACCCACCGCCACTTTTGAGTGGTGGTTCTGGTAGTGGTACACCAAGTTGTACTACATCACCACAAAATCAACAATCGCATACAACTTGCACTGATCCCCCACCTCCTCCTGCTCCTCCTTCGACTGGGACATTTCATAATAAACAACATACTACTACATCCAATGTTAAATCATCGTTATCACCTGTAGTTGCTAGCACTACAAACGTATCGAATTCATGCAGAATAGGTTCAATTTCATCTTTGGCAGGAGGTAAGATGATAATGATGCTGATCGACCATCAGATGGTTCTATGATTAGTTCATTTAATATTTTGTGCTTTTTATGTGTGCATGAGGAGATTGCAAACTTTTTTTTTTCGGTTCTATCGTAAAAATAAATTAACCACATAAACATTACGTTCAACTTATACTATTCCCTTAGTATGTAAAATCGTTGGAAACCACTATATATATATAAGCTCCAACTGTCGCGAGAATTGAAAACAAGCTCTCTAACATAAAAATTATTGAGACTAATAGCAATTTATGTAGTCAATCTATCCGCATCTTTTTTCTTTGTTTTTCTATATCTCTTTTTGGTCCTACCCACACCCAATAATATGTACATACATGAATTTATGTATGAAAAAGATAATGTATATCTTTTGTTTGCTTGTGTGTGTCAACTCACATATACACACCTATACGAATGTTTGTTCGCTTATGTATGCAGTTCCTCTGAACACACATTCCATGTAAAAGCTTATATATAGACCTTTCGTTTTAGGGTTTATCACTTTACACATAATAACAAAAGTAGCCTATTTTCTTCTTCCTGTTCATTCATCCACCCACCCCACTGTGTTAACATGCCATTTGGTTTGTGAGGTGTGTACATACCGTAAATTTGCCTTATTGCTCTCATTCTCTCTCTGTCTTCCTAACAAATACAATTCATCTTTGTTTTTTTATTTTCCTTGTCTTGTCCCCACCATCATTTTCCTTTATCGATTAGACATATGTCTCACCACCCTTCAGTTTTATGTCGTACACCACCATCACCGTCACCACTATCTTGTATATATTATAAGTCCCATCCGACTCAGCATGCCTTTATTCTATATATCACATCAGTACTAGCAGCGATAACAACAAAAACAACACAATTCTAATTGCGCCTTCACCTCACCTCTCTCTCCACTCTTATGTCGTTGTAGCCTGGGTCAGTAACTGGAACAAAATAGTATTGGGGTGGTAGTTGTTATGTTAGCTTTCATGACCTAGTTGGGATGGCAATAATAAATAATATGATGTAGAAGTAGAGGAGGTAGGTGGTGGTATTGGGGGAAATTGAAGCTATCATTTAGTCGGCTAGTTTCATTTATAATATTGCTTGATCAGCTGTTCTGATATACTACTGAAGTGGGTGTGGGACGGTTTTCTTTTTCAATAATGATAATAATAATAATAATAATAATAATAATAATGGCAATAATAATAGTATTAGTATTATGTGTCTAATGCGCTGTTATGTGCAGTATATATTTATGTTTTAGTTTTGTTTTTTACAACAGTTTTATAGATCGTCATTGTTAAGAATATATAAAGTTAACCATGTATATTTCTATAACCTTTTCAGTAAATGAAATTAGTTTTTATGCTAATCTTTTGCTATATTAAATCATCTAATCAATCAATTGCTTTCAAGTGTGGATAATCATCCTTATTTGAGGATCGGGATCTATTCGTTTTTAAACATTATTCAAGAAGCGAGTATGAATTATCTTGAAGGTATTAGTCCCTTTGTTAAGTTTCGACAGTGCAATGAGAAGATTGTCATCTTCGTTATAATTCATTTGAATATGACAAAGTGCATCGATTCAAGGAGCTAAAAGTTGATGACTGCCTTGAATAAGATCATAACATTAAATTAATTGTCATTTGAATATTGTCGAAGAATATCGATACATGGCTTCATACATTATTTTGCATATTGACATGATCGATATTTTTCAATTGTTCCACGGAAATATGAACGATAAGTTACAGTAATACATACCTCTGAATATGAGGTTATATATGTATATCGAAGTATAGTTTCTTCTTTTACATTCCTTTAGGTGAATTATCAGTACCTAGTCCTTTATCTTCAATGGGTGCTGGTGGTGGTGTCAATCTACCTGGTGTCGGTGCTGTTTCTCTTTCTCCGCCCCATCTTACTTCTGACGCATTAACACCAAATCCTGATGGCCATTCAGTTTCGTCTACACAACAAAATCCCCCTTCAGTACCACTATCAACAACAACAACATCGTCGTCATCGACGGTAAGTAGTATTTTATTGAAAATACAGGACGTGCTGTTAAAGCCATAGTTAAATTCCTCTTTCTTACTTTCTTTATGTAGATTTCTCAAAAGGTACTGCTATTATTGTTGTAATTGTTTCTACAATATAAAGTTAATTTATTTATAATAGCATTCTTAATATTTTTCTGTTTTCGATTAGTCTTTATATTGAATTTTGACATCTGGCATAGTGTACATATTTTTGTTACGAGACCTCACTGTTCCGTTCACTATTTTCAACTTTTGTCTTTAAAACCTGTGAATGTAAGCATGTCGTACAATATCTGAAATTTTGATAATTTTTACAACGTTGTAGTTCACACCACGGATTAATCTTTGTTAAATAACAATTGGAAACCAGGAAGCATTGGAAAGCTATTTATTCCTAGTATATAATTCCTTAGCAGTACACATTCACAACCCCTACTGCAATTTGACCACTACCTTCAAGTCTTGTTGCTAGCGCTTAATTTTTAGACTATTGAGTTGGCATCTAGTGATTTACATTCCTACCTCCAGCCAATTCTCTATATTTCACAACTATCTTCCAATAATATCAGTGGTTAACCGCCCCACATCAGATATAATTGGGCTTCACTGCTCACGACCTTACTAGAACTCCGTAGATTACCTCCTGAAACTAGTCACTATTGACCACACGGTTATTATTCTTAGTTTGCGAAAATTGGTAATGCAAATTTGAAGAGCCAGTAATCTGCCATCTCTCTATACTGATTTTTACAATTTTTTGTTTCATGATCTTGTTATCGAAGTTTTAATAGGATGCCGATCCGAGTAGTATGTTTTGCTTGTTCAGGTTGTTAACTCAGAAGTCACTTTGTCACGTCGTTAAATCCCTTCTACTCTCTTCCGTTGTTAGGCTTCATATTCATCCATTTTACATTTATTTTGGAGGCTTGGATCGTATCACTATTCTTCACACTAGGATTGTGATTCCAAATACGTAAACGTGGTAGACTTATAGAGTTTCTTCGCAAATCACGTATCATAGAGTTGTCGTGGCGTATGAATTTGATTAATATTTTCTTCGTTTATTTTAGATTATGGAATAGGAATGATTAGTCTCTAATAGCTATATTTGTTGACGAAATTCTGAAGTTATTGTATAAACTATTTAATGTAATTATTATTTTCAGATAATTAAGAACGATGTAGATAACCATTTATTGTTGAAATTGTGTTTCTCTAAACTAATATTATGTCATTGATTAGTCAACATGTAATTGAACATTCATTTGTGTACGCATTAGCCCTTCACTTTTTATTCATTTTAATCTGCAACGTATAAAAGACGCCTTCATATCTAATAAAAAAGAAAACCTTAATTTATATAAATATTTCCACTACTTATGGGACCACATCCAATGAGGCTTACGACTATATACTCTGTTTATTATTATCGGTTATGGTTGTACTTAATAGATTCGATAGCTGTGAATGATTCTTCACTCATATTCTTTTGATAAAGAACAGGATTAGGTTACAAAAAAACCCTTAAGAATATATATCCCCACTTGTAAATTCATCAACATACAAACACTCATATTAACTTATCTACCTATATTTGTATTTTCACATACTGTCCCCACCATATACATACTCTCATGCCATGTCATTTAAAACAAACAAACAAGTGAAAAGACTAACATCTACCACTATCATGAAGATATTAATGAATAAAAAGTATATATATATACTGGTATCACTGAGAAAAATTATTATATGTTATTCTTTATTATTTCTTGGGTAAGTACACTAGTATTATGCCTGCGTATATGTAGTAGTAATTGTTTTAATGGTGCTTTGTCATCTAAATATGCTTCAGGGTGTAGCTATTCAGGTTGAGTGGTTCTTTGTCCTCATGATTTTTTTCACCATGATGCTTTTCACTTTCAGACTAGGTGCATAATTGTCATCGTCATTGTTTCTGCTCTATTGTGCTAGATAAAATTAACATAAATATTATTATTTATACGAAATCTGTTTGTTACGTAACTTCGTCTATCTGATATTCATCTTCTAAGTTTGTAGTTTATGTATATCGAACAATTTATCTTTTTTAATGCTGCGATGCGAAAAACTTTGGTTTTGTCCAATTTCCATTTTATAAGCTTATAATTTCTCAAAATATTTATAGTTGTCGTCGAAAAGTTAATTTTCAGTAACTCTGGATATCTCTAAATAAAGTTTGATAACTGGAAAACTAAGAACCATGAGTAATTTTGTGTAACATCATCTATTGCTTCCCCAACTTAATTGATGTTTAAATGCCTGAACTCTTAATTGACTGAATTGTTGGCAGTTGTTGTTACATGGTTACATAGCCACATGTCACCTGAATACATTGGTGACTGTTCTATGAAACGAGTACATTTTTCACAATATCCTATTTTCAGCCCATTGTTCTCCCCTTTATAAACCTTCAGTCATTCATGTTCAATTTATTATTGTTTACCATTCAGAATGGTGGAAAATGGTTCCAGTTTTTAAGTGGAAAATACGTTTCGATCGTACTAAACCAGAGTGTTTTAAAACTTATTCAAATTCGCCGTCCTTTAACAGTCAATAGCTAACGTCTATTTGTGTCTATTTATTTTGAGAATGGCTTATTTTTGTTTCATTAATATATTAATTGTATATAGACCTGGGGAAACTGTACAGCAAAGTTTAAATAGGTTTATTTCCGAGGAATCTTATTAGCATACTAATATTTATCTGCAAAATGCTTTTCATTAATGATGACAACCATTCGAATTGCTGGTATGTGAAGCTTTAGTTAAGGAGTTACCGAGTTTTACTTGATGAATCCCCCAACGTATACAGAGATGTTTAAAAACCTGCTAATATATGATTTGAAATCGATTACATAGAATCAGCGCATTCATTTTTTCTAGCTTATATTCGTAAACACAAGATATAGCCAGTTCATTTATTTTTCTTCTTTCTTTATCCTATCTCAAGTTTGTTTTATAGTTGTTATATTGACAACTTGAACTAGTGCTATTCCCCCTCCAAGTTTTATTTAGTCTATCAGTCATTATTGAACAATATCGTAAATTAGCGTTCATAATGTCCACTGTTAACATAAAACTGGTTTGATGGGCAATCGACATCTTTAGTTTGTTTCTGAATTACAACAAGTTTGTGTATATGGATATTGAGGCTTTTCTGGGAAATACCAATGGTTCTCCTTGTAAATTGATTTTATCACACTGATGAATTAGTTTCAGCAGTATAGGGTTGTGAAGATTGTTGAGTTTCATTGGTCATGAACCGATCGATGTTAGACAACCATTGAACACCTAGTAGCACTGGACGGCCGTTTCGTCCTAGTACATTACTCTTCAGCAGCGCACATCAACCACAAACTTAGGAGCCGAATATAGGACCTTCGGTGTCGTGCACGAACACTTGACCTCTAGCCCACTGAAACACCATCCAAAGGTGTTTAATTTCAATCAATCCATAATGTTTCGCGACCATCTCTCATTGTCTTTTGTGGGTAACCGCCACACGCCCTACACGGTTGAACTCTCCTGGTCACAGTTTCTCACTAAGACTCCGAGAATTACCTCTTGAAGCTAGTTACTACTTGTGACCACATAATTATCACTATATAGGGTTGTTAGGATTGTTAAGGTTCATTAATCTAACATTGATCGGTTCATGATTTCAATGAAATTAGCTTTGGTTAATAGATAAGTCTATAATACCATATACTTTAAAGCGATTAAAATGTTTTCATTATTCAAGTGCTCTTGTATGTGTTTGTTATTCGAACATTCACAAATAACATCTTAATAATGTATATCGTATGATTTTAAGTTCTGTAATTAAAATTGAAATATTAGATATAGAATAGTATAAGTAAATAAGAATGAATGTTGAGGGGCACTGATAATCAACATTTTAGTTAATAATTAGCTAACTAGTAAGTGAGTGATCATCATGAGATTAGGCTTTAATAATGAAGTCAGAATTACATATTTTGTTTTATTTCTTTGGTATCAAGTATTATCACAATCAAGTGCTGATATATATATATATATATATATATATATATATATATATATATAGTCGAGCATTGTGAGGAATCATCATCATGTTCATTTCACAAATATTTGCACAAATGAGTCGATTAGTTGTTCAATAATCATTGCCACATTTTTGTCATTGTTACTATATTATCGTACTTTTATATATACCAAAATTATAGTGGGATAATCATTTATCCCGTTTTTTTAAATGTGCTTTTCAATGACACCTAGAGATGTTTTAATCCGTATGTTAACCATGAGAAAAGTAAATGTTTATTAGTGATAGGACGTAGTTAACAGGATATTCTGCACTTAAGTTTGGTCCTAGTTGATATTCATTCGCAAGGCTTACTTGTAATTGAGATCCAAAAGATGCATCGATCCCCTCAAGTTTGCAGATATATTCTTAGTTGATAAATGCCTATTAGCATAAAACTTGTCCCTGACTTTCCTACCTACTGCCTCCAACCACTTAACATCTCAACATAGTAAACGCAATATTGAGTTATTTAGACTCGTGGCTACATTGCAACTTGACTGGTAAAAATTATGTAATTTGTTCCCCTAGTGAATTTAAATAAGGCCAAACAATTTGATCAACACCAATGGACTAGACACACATAACTTTAGTAACTATTTAATAATCAATCAATTGCGTAGAAAAAGGATTGTCAAACCAGTTTTCTTTATATATGTTATTATCATATAGAGTAAACTATAGTATTCTAGCGGTTTTTTGTGTCATTTGTATTCATATTCAGTTTCATTGTGTTTGTGTGTAGTTCTTTGTTTTTTGTAATCAACAACATCCTAATATGATGGAAGTTTGGAATTTCCCCACACTCGTGTAATTTCTTGTCGATATTTTCTCTTCATATGTATTTTCTAACTCTTATATTCCATTCTTCTCTGTTCAACTGATTATTTAGAACGATATATTAAAGTAAACAAAATAAAAAAGTGTTGGATCATCTCTGTGCTGTATTGCTAATATTGGAGCTTGTTAAAATGAGACTTATTTCGTTCTCTAAGCACCTATAATTTTGTTAGTGTTTGAAATGAAACAATTTCATTATTTTGTGCTTGTATAATATATTACTTCATAATAAAAACAATCATATACCCTATTCCGCTGAACTAGTTAGTTTAATGTTAAATTGATGATATGAAATTGTTGAGAGGATAAAGAACTGTCTGTCCTTTTATAAAATTTATCCTCACTTGTTATATTTTGCAAATCTGTATTAAATTCCATGGAATACATTCAAAAGTTTTACTTTTGATTAAAGTATTTTTTCCATGTAGTAAATTCGATTTACATACACTTTTTAAGATCTATATACATCGTGTCATTTTACCAGTGTTATTTATATTTCATTTAAAATAATTTTATTTTTCCGCCTCTACTTATCAGATGATGTTTGATACAAATTTTGGCAGTTCTGGAATGAGTGGGATTTCGAATATTGGCAGACCGTAAGTTGTTGACTTCGTTCGATGAACTCTTCTTATATACGTTTATTGTTAGTTTTATGATCACAATATTGCAATCTATTCAATCTAGTACCCTTTAATCACATCACTTTTCTAATCGGCTTCATAATTTTGTGTAGGTTGTTCGAATTAAGGAGATATTCTCTGTCATACTGTTTATTTAATATTTTATCTACTGTCTCTTTGGGCTGGAAATATTCTTTGTTCATATATATAATCAAATTTAGTGTTTTGAGTTTTTTTTTCAGTTCACTGAAGAGATGATTGTTGTTGTATGTCCTAATCTCTTATAGAGAGCTTTGCTTCGACAAATAACAACAACAAGTCTGTCATCTTATTACTAATATATTCTCATGTTATAGATTTGCCAATATTCTGTTCTGTTTTTTGTTTTCTCTCCCATTGATACTTATAGCGAAGAGATTTTTTTCTGTTGAGAAAAAATATTTTTATTTTTAATAAAATTTTATTTATTTCCCTCGTGTCTCCTTACTTTTCCTCTTTTTCTCTTACATTTCACGTATCGTTGTTTATTTGCATCAAATTTGTATCCTCCAACCCGTCCCGAACCTTCTTTTTTGTATGTTTTTAAAAAACTATATCCATCTTACTGCCCCGCCATATATGCATACATAGTTAAATATTCAGCAGCATTTGTTTGAAAGTGTGTATTGTCCCATGCTTTTTGTACCTGCCAGTTTTATACTATTCGATCAGCTTGTATAATGTAATGTCTTCAGTTTCTTCTTTCTTTCACTCTTTATCTTTGCTATGCTCCTACTTAAACATCTTTTTCTTCTTTAACCTACACTTGACCATTAGATGATGCATCTTCTACTCTCCACCACCACAAACGTTTTTATGCAATCATCTTAAAAAAAGAACTCCCTTAAAAGTCTTAATTACAGAACACCGATGTTCTTACTACGTTGTATGTCAACCCTCCCTACCTTACACTGTTTCTGTGTTTTTTAATTGTCTATTCCTGTCTCTCCAACCTAAATTAATACTCAAACATAACACATGTTTCTTCTTACGTTTGTAATTTCACCAACCACCCTTCGGATTTATCACCTAAGTTGTCATTACCTCTTTAACTCCCCTCCACTATTCATCGCATTTTTGTGTGTAGATATTCACTTTTCTCTATCCCTCTTTGATTATGGTATACTTCCTGTTTGTCTGTATGTTCGTGTCTGTTCTGACTGTAGATAAAGGAAATATCTTCGTCTCTCCACCAAATTTTTGTTCTAGTAACAATATCAATATACTTTCGGTCAAGAGTAATAGAGTATTTTTGTAGTTTACATTATGACATTCTCCTAACAGTCTGTTGTTAGACCGTCCATTATCTCTCCCTACCACCTTCCTTTTATTTCCTTTCGACACCCAACCTTTTCAGATATCAAGTTGCTTTGTCTATGTTCTAATCACATCACTATATACTTGTTCATTTTTCCGTACACATAATTGGAATTTGTGTATATTCACTTCAGTGTGTATTTATCTGTATGGTGTACGTGGAAATGTGTGGTTTAACCCATAATTTCTGTTTTCTATTACATCAACTAAATTGTATGTATTTGTGTGCGCATATATATAATTTGTTAGAACTCTTTGGTTATCCATCTCTAAACGCATAGGTCTATAAACTTACCCGTTCCATCTATTATGGGAAAATAATACATTATCTTAGGGATATTCATTTCATGTACGAACTATCAGCACTAAGGGTTGTACATGTTCGTTTGAACCATTGTATAATTAAGTTTGTCTGGTTAACTCGAGTTAATTTATCCGATGTTTGTATATTTATGTAATAGGTTAAATCATGGAAAAACTGAAATAAATAGAAGTAATTTAATAAATACTATAGAAATCGCTTATATAATTGGCTATTGTTTGTATTTATTTATTCAGTTATTTTACTAGTAGCTCATACTCATCTTTATATTAACTGTCTATATTGTCATTGGAAAACAGCCAAAGCATCTTGGATCTCACTACACACTACAGTTTAAATGTACTGAAAACTTGTAACTATAAGGAGTATAAAAGTAGTCTTTTCATAAAGGAAATATATTAACAATAGTTACTGATTAAATAAAGTTTTTAATATCAACAATGTGGAAATTGAAAGCCTTTATGTAGATCTTTATACTTAGTTCAATGCGGAAAAAAAGATGAATATTTTGTTCATCTTTCAATGTTATGGTTTTTGATTTTTATTTTGATGTCTTTATGAATATCACTAAGCTAACTGAATATTTCTTAAATTTACTCTATTGAGGTAATTCTTCACTTATTCAAACATTTCTAAAACCATCTTTGTATCCATACTGGATAAGGGAAATTACTGTTACTATTTGAAATATATACAAAATTTGTCCAATTATTCTTCATAAACAGTAGTTTGTAAACGAAAATCTAGCATTACAATTTGTCATTTATAATGAATATATATTTCTTGATTCCGATCTTGCAGACCATATTCATTTCTTCGTTTGGATAACCAATCACCAACTCCTGTACCATTCACTCCAGATGCTTTCTTTGGTCCAGGTATTCCACATCAAGCAAAAGCGATACATTGTTTGGATCACGGAGAGGTTGTCTGTGCTGTTACAATTAACAATGCTACACATCAGATTTATACTGGAGGTAAAGGCACTGTTAAACTATGGGATTTAAATTCAACTACATCTAATCAATCTCCGAATTGCGGTGGAAGTTCAGGTCAATCAATCATCACTAATAAAACGTGTATAACAAGCCTCGAGTGTTTACAAAGAGATAAATACATACGATCGATTAAATTAACCCAAGTAAATTGTAGAATAGTCTTATATTCACTGTGTTTGGATGTCTGTTGGATATTAGTTATTTTATTTGTGAACACCAAAAGCTATTTTATTCTGAAGTTAGATTTTGTACTTGTCTATATAGATATGTGTATCTGTACTTAGAACTATAGTCTGTCATGTTTCTGGAAGGATGATATATACAATAGATATCTTAAAAAGTGTCCTAGTTTCTATTCTATAACGAAGTTGATAGTAAATTCTTTACATAAAATTTATAAATTAGCCTAGTAACAGTATATAGCGTTTATTACCTAACACACTCCGGAATTACTTTTAAATTTAGTTAATTAAACTATTGCACAATGAAGTGTTTTCAAAAAATCCAATCATTCAACCAACTAATTTCTAAGACAAACACATACTATTCCTAATCTGGGGCCTCAACTTAAAATCTTTCTATGACGCTCACCTTTAACCGTACATTTAAAAATGTGACAGATTTTTCATACTACTTGAAAGTAGATTAAATTGAATTATGGAAAAGTTGCGTTCAATGCAAGTTATTTTTTCTTATTTACCTATTTTATTATTATTAACAAATTCTTATTGATAATCATCTCACAAGTGGATTACAATGATACTGTTGCGCATGTATCTAATGATTTCTGGCTTTATTTCTTTTCCTCTTTTGGTTTAGAGAAGCCTTTAAAAAAAAACACGACATATTTTGACAGGGTTTTTAGCCGATGATGAGAAAATATCACTGAAACAGGTTCAGCCTACAAGTTATGTTAGATGAATAATCTTCAAGTATGACAAAAAAATAATCAAGTCGATTGATAGAAATTGTGTAGAGTTAAATAACAATTTTGTTAACGTATAAATTTCTTAGTTTTTCTCATTAAAATGCGCAACTTATTTTCGTTATCTTAATATCCCTGACTAATGTCACGTGTCGAGTCATCAATTAGGATTCTAACTTTAATTTGATCTGTTTCGCATGTACTGTTTCCTCGATAGCCTAGTTTCTCCAAACTGACCAATTACACGCTAGAACAGCACTAATGACTCTGAACCGACAGTTGAGTTCCTACTGGTCCGTTATTCGCAAGCTACTTTCTGTGTCCGGCCTCGAGTGCAAAAGTGGTAACCAACCTCTACCATATTTATATTTCAAATGAACGTAGTTTCTATACAGAAACACCGGACCACATCACGCTAATTACAAACAAACAAGCCCAAATTGGCTATAAATAAGGGAGTCTGTAAGTAATAGACTGGGAACAAATTGGGATTGATAAGTCATATAACAGTATTGAATGAGTTAACCAAAAGCGTGTGGTAAATGAAATACATATAAATATAGTAATCTAATTACCCAGTAATTATGGAATAATACAATAATAATAATAATTCTAAAAACTAGTACCAATTTTTGAAACATCTGCTTCGTTATAACAATTTTCGGTCGCCATTGGGAAATTTTTAGGGCAGGGGTACATTACGTGAACTCACTATTATCATCTTCTGGTTCCCCAAACTTAAATAAGCTAGAATGAATTTGAATCACTAACATTCTGGTTAAAATTCAACTAACAAATTCAGTCCCATTTGTTCTCAAGATGTTATATGCCTCTTGCTTATACTTTTTGTTTTCTAATCAACTTACTATTATAAATTTAAATATTAGGATTTTCATAGATGAAGAAGTTTTAGTTGTTAACTAGAAATTATTTCTATCTTTTCCTTTTTTTAAAAAAAATGTAGGATGGAAGAACATTAGTGGTGGGTGGTGAATCTAGTATATTAAGTATATGGGATTTGGGTCAAGCTAGTCCTCATCCAAAAAGTGAACTTACATTTACAGCTCCAGCATGTTATGCTTTGGCTGTATCGCCTGATAGTAAATTATGCTTCAGGTAATTATAATGTATTGTTATCTATGATCATCATATATTTGCAACATTTCTCTTTTCATTGGTTTTTGTATAGTTGGTAAATGTTTTTGTCATAATGTTATCTAGTAATTAATTTAATAATCTTAATATTTGATTTATTTATTGATCACTTTATCTTGGTTGTGCACACCTTTAAAGTTTATATAATTAATAACCATGAACTGATACGTTTAAAAGTTAATAGTGTATGAGGAGATATACACCTTACATATTCTCTGAAATAATAGTTCAGTATGTTTTTTTATATTAGTGAACAATGGTAAATTGTTTGATATGTATTCTTTTTTTGTCTCGTCATTGAAACTGTACACAATGATTAGTTCATTAATCATTTGAAAATTTTATTAAGTTGATTCATAGTCTTATGAACTATTTCGATTTTTTGAGGTTTCTTGTTTTTTAAGTAATCTAAAGTAATATTAGAATATTCATTACATTGATAAATGGACGAATATTTTGAGAAAAATCATATTTTGGGCACCCGGACAGTATCACAGCCCTCACATATATCGAATGAGATCTGTGTGGCGCATATGTATTTGGTGCCTCCTTGTACCAATATCTATGTGTTAAAATAAATAAATAATATAAAGATACATATTGTGTATTTGCTGCAATGCAATGTTTAGATGCTAATGATTTGCACATTTCTTATAGTGTTTACAAAGTTAATGTTTAACTAAAACAATTTATTGCTAGTTTGTTATATACCATAATAATTATTCAATAATACATTGTTTACTTGTATTGATACTATTTTGAAAATATTTAATTGGTACTGGAAATCTGTTTAGATAAAACTTACAAAAGTGGTTGTATACACTAGATACTGGTATATCTGTAAAAACGTCCGTTTAAATTTGAATGAATAGTTTCACTGTAGTTATTAATTATTAGTAGATATTAATTATTAATTAGATGTTAGTGTGTTGGTTGTAAGTAGTACATTTATGGAGTACTACCTTTATTGTTTAATTCACCTTCATTTATACAACATTCTGTATTCTAGACTTACAAGTTGAGAATGTGTAAAAGTTGATAATTTTTCCTTCTATAGAATATTATGTTATAACTGTTCAAATTCTGTAAAATACATTGATCATATTTTTCTATCAGTTGCATCTGGAATGCTAAAGCTCAAGATTTAAAATAAAATAAAGATTGACTGCATTTACACCGTTGTGGTTGATTCTGAAACATTTCATCCGAAATTTCCAATCATTAATCGGGTTTATCGCATTCATCCCGACCGAGTGGTACGGATTCATCAACATGGTTCAGAACAACAGTCAGTGGTTTCATTGACTTATGACATGTTTTACTTTGGTCGCTTCCTTTCAATTTGCCTATACCACCAGCTAACATCACCTATCGAGTTAGGTAGTGGTTAGATATACGTAATACACGATCTACCACATCAATCGATAAGAGTTTGCATTACTATCAACCGATTTGCTAATTTTACCTAACGCCCTTTACCTAACTTCAACTTTATTCAACCGTTGCACGATATGCGACAATACTTTCAAGATACCTGTTGTCAAATACTTTAAGCCTATGCTTGTCTCTTACTTTCAAAGACCGTGTTTCATAGCTGTAGAGTAGGACAGAGAGGAGATTTTCGATGCATAGGCAAAATTCTAGGTATGTTTTAGGATTTCTACACAGGTTTCTTATAAATTATTGGCTTTTAATATAGTTTTTCTAATAAAAGAGATTTTTAATTGTGACTGATTACTGTACTTGTAACAAATGATTACAAAACCATTATTCTCTTGTTCTGTCAAACTATTTTACTATCTTATGGCAATTTCTATTACCTGATTACACCATACTTCTAGCTGCTGTTCAAATGGAAATATTGGTGTTTGGGATATACATAACCGTATTTTAGTTCGTCAATATCAAGGGCATGCTGAAGGGGCATCTTGTGTCGATATCCGTCCAGATGGAACACGCTTGTGGAGTGGAGGCTTAGATAAAACTGTACGTTGTTGGGACTTACGGGAGCATTGCCAAATAAGTCAAGTTGATTTGTCAGCTCAAATATTTTCCCTTGGTTATTGTCCAACGGGAGATTGGTTAGCTGTTGGATTGGAAACAGATCAAGTTGAAGTGTTCGGTCCTGGTCGTCCAGAACGTTATCAACTATCGCTGCATGAAAGTTGTGTTTTGTCTCTTAAATTTGCTCACAGTGGCTTGTGGTTTGCTTCCACTGGTAAAGACCATTGTCTATACGCTTGGAGAACTCCTTATGGTGCTAACCTCTTTCAGGTAAGTTCTATTTTCAGTATAAATTTCCAACCTATTTATAAAACTACGTTGAGAAAATATCTAATACAATGAGTTTTAGAGTCCTAAAAGTGGTATAATTTTAACGTTTGTTCGCCATATAATGCAAAACGAGCCATACTGACTAGTTTTTAGTGTGTTACTATTGTTTAACCCATTTAGTAATTTTTTTTCTACCCGTTGGTCTCTCATGTCAATTTGAATTCAATTATATTTGGGTAGTACTTTGACGTTTCCATAGTTTACTGGTTTGCTATAAATATTGGTGGTTCTAATCCTTTTATATCATTTTAAGTCCTTTATGTTTTCATAGGAGAATTTGATTTACCAAAGATTTCTGTTGACCTAGTGAGTTAGTCCACTTGTAGACATTTAACAGGCTTTTTTTAGATTCAATTTCGTATTTTCAGTCTAGTTAGCTGGATTTATCTACTATTTTGATAAAATTCAACTTCTGGTAGTCGATTATTTACAACTTGTGCAACTCAGCCTTATTGTTTATTAGCTTTGATTTTAAAAGCTCATTTTCACATCTTATTCTTGAGTACTGACCTAAATGAAACACTGGTAAAAATTCTTTAACTATTGCTCTCGAATGTCTGATAGATATGTGTGATTTGTTAGTCCTAGAACGGTGAATATACTAATTTACGAAGATTGGTTCCGTTGAACAGGAAGGGACAGTTAATAAATTATTTATTCTTGAGCGTTAGAACTTTTATAGATGACACTATTGAAGAAGAATCGATCAAAATCAAACAAAAATACTCAGAGACAATGGCTTTTCTCACGGGTTCATACTGTAAATAAAGCATATTTCTATGCATAACATATTTTAACCTAAAAGCTATGTTCTGTTTTCCTTTTCTTCGATCCATCATGTTCAATATAAGGGAGTTTTCTCTTGTTTTATCCCAGAATGGTACTTAATCTAGTTCTAATTTAGTAAGTTGAAGGCGATTAAAGATTATGCCTGCTTATTTCTTATTCTCTATGTGTTATAATAGGAATTATGCGAATAATTAGTAATGATATACCATTAAACTACCATTATATCGTTTAAATACCTTTTTATACTTCATTTACACTGTTCAATTGTCAGAATTGTTAGTAGTAGTAATGGTGGTAGTGGTAGTGTTATTACTTAAATGGCATTCCTAATTGTACAGTAATTATAGCATTTTGAATTTTTCCATTTTTTACTGATTATTTCACTATGTTCTCTTTTTTCTTGCATTATTGTTATTATTACATATAGGTCAAAGAAAACTCATCTGTGTTGAGTTGCGACATATCACTAGATGACAAACTCCTAGTCACTGGGTCTGGTGATCGTAAAGCTACTGTCTATGAAATAATTTACTAATTCTATCTATGCGCTAGTTGCTTTTCGTTTTTCCTATGTTGCTTTTTATGTCCTACTTACTGGTGCTAGTGCGTGTATGTATATTTATATGTGCTATTCTGTGTATGGCGCTAATGGTAACAGAACACTGACACACACGCACACATTAAATAATAGCATTAGTAGTTCAAAAAACCATACAACAACAATAACAACAAACGAGTCAGTATTTTCTAGTCAATCAAACGTAAACGTTAATATTCATATACATATATTATACTGTTTTATGTCATATCACATTGATGTTGTTTTTGACGCTACGAAGAAAAAATAATCATAATTTACGAAGTCAATATCGTTTCTACTTGCAATTTGTTCTCCTTTCAATACATACATTTGCTTACCTATCTACCACCCTTCAAAATCACTTTTCTCGTGCATTTTATATCACTTTCTCTCCTGACTCTCATCTCGATTGTGTATTATATCTTTGTTTTTGTTCCGTTTTTTGTCTGTGCTGTTCAGAATTTTGGTAAGAAAGCAAGCAAATCGACATACGTCTCCACATCAATATGCACATTACTCTCTTGATGTGATCATTCAAAGCTTTTTTTTCTGTTAACTAGCAAATTATTCTACGTTGTATAAAACTACACTATTTATTATTATCATTATTATTATGTAGCGTACATACACATATTACCAGGAAAATTGACCGGCAAGAACGAACAACAAACAACCAAAGTTGTTTCTTTGTTACTTTTCCTTCTTTCCCCATTTTCCTTTCTTTCCTTTTGTGTCATTGTTATAATTTTTTCTCAGGTTCATGTATCCAACTTGTTTTTATCGCCTATGTTGCATTGACTTGGAGAGAGATAATGAATGGGATACACGTTAGTTCGAAATTTGTGTAACTTTTTGATTCAAGTTTGTTGTTTTGTTCTTACTTGTCATTACTTTTCTTAACTGTGTTGTAATGCTGTTATCGTCGCCATCCCCTCTACCGCTACTGTTTAGTTGTACTTTGTGAATATATATATACATACACTCACTGATAGTGTTTGTTTAATAGCGTTATACTTTTATCACCGTCTTTGCTTTTTTTGCTATTTCTTTTTCAATCTTCCAGTTAAAATTCTAAAAAAATAATCAGTTTTCCTGTTTCTTCCGTTTTGTTTTAATAACGTTCCCTTAACTGATATATATATATATATATATATATATATATATATATATATATATATATATATATATATATATATATATATATATATATATATAAATAATGTGTATAGTTCATTATACAATAATGATTATTAATAATCAGATAAGTTATTCATACAGGTTTATTATTTTTCTCTCAATTATTAATTTGTTAATACACATACCCGAGCACTGTAATATTGTGTTGTTGTTTGTTTGTCTACACATTGTGGATGGTTTCTCGTGTTTTTTAAAAACAAAGCAATTCAGCCTATTTAAATCGAGTTATGATTACTTACATTTTAATAAGATGTAAGGATGTGTGTTTGCTTGTATTATGTAAATAAAACTTGTGAGAGATAGACGTGTAATCTGTTAATAGTATATCTGTTTAGGTATTTTCTGTTAAAGAATTCGGTTCTTCTGTTATTATTATATATGAATCTGTTTTTTTTTGTATTCATCAATGTGCTCTATTTAATAATAATTTTGCGGTAATGTTCACTATTTCGTTCATTTACGTTTTATTTACATCAAGCTTCATAACAGTATGACGTATCGATTTATATATATATATATATATATATATATATATATATATATATATATATATATAGTCAACCAGTCATGAGGAATGTACAACCTGACACCAATTCAAGTTGCCACATCACGTCATTACAGCAAGATGACATAATAGAATTAATGACAGTATCAGTGGTATTAAGAAAGATTTGGTTTAAACAATATGATTTAGGAAGTAAATATGAACTCGTCGAATAACAATGTATAGAATGATTTGAAATCAAGATACAAGGGAGACAAAGAATGATTAAATCTGTTATTGTGGACGTTTCTGAGCCATGTAACCTAACATCTCCAACCAAGTAGTCTCTATCTATTAATACGGCTCATCCACAGTCCCTGACTTCTTGAGGTGGGGCCATTTCTTTGTCCACAATATTAAACAATCACTTGTTTACTCCTATCAAATTGAAATACTTTTAAACAACCAATTGAGAGACATCAACCCATGTAATATACTTAGAATAAGGATAATCACTGTAATAATGACTTATGAAATTCCTCGCATGACATTTATATACAGTCGCTGATAAATTGAAAATTTGCTATTTAAAGCATATTTGACAGTCTTGGAGTGATGTGCCAGGGGTATTTACGTTGCATGATTTATCTGTGATTTTTAATTATTTGGTCGATATGTATTGTTGGTTTACCTATACTTTGATAAGATAGTAAGCAGTACAAGGTCAAAAATAATCTGAATTTACCTTACGGTCATTTAAACGTCATTTTGTAGTTTTGACTGATCCATCCGACTTGCACTAATTATGTTCCAATGAATTATCTCTGTTTTCACTGTTCTAATATGTAACACATCTCCGGGGTGATATGACGGGTAGTTGGCACGAGTTTTACTCTATTACATTACTTTGTAACTATCTGTCTTCGAAGAATAATTCTTAGATCTAAAGCCTGATCACTGGTCCGAACTGTCAGACATGTTTCTTCAGCACACTGAAATTTATTGGTAAGCCCCAAGTGATTTGAACTTTACACTTAGGGAATAAAATCCATATTAAGATCTTATCTCAAACTAGCAGACCCGAAAAATCTAGTGAGGTGATTAGATATATCAGTAGTTACACAAATTATTACAGTTGGTAATTAGCATTAATCTCTTATCAGAAAGTGATTCTTATAGGTTTAACTTCGTAAACGTAACGGCGCTGCCTTTCTGGGCCGTTCATTGTCTTCGCGACGCCTTTACCCTCGTCTAAACTGAAATCAAAATGACTTCAGGGATGATGGATCAATAAAACAGATGAAAATGGGTTAGGTTACAACCATTCGGCAATTACTAGTGCGTTATATTAATGGATGGGATATTGGATACATTTCTTTCGCGACATAACACATTTTGCTATTTCCAGCTCACTATAGCTTAATAAGTTCAGATCGAAATGTGCTCAAGCAAAATGCATTTGTTACCTAATTTTTCCTTATAAACTAACCCACATGAGAAGTCTCGGATAGGTCGAAAATGACTTCCTGGGTTTCACTGATTTTCACAACCTAAATATACTAAAACTTGTGACTAGAGGCAGTATTGAAATAGTCTCCTCAAGTACACATACTAATAGACACTGATCAAATGAAGTCCCTAATGTCAGCAACCTTTATGAATAATAACTTACAATAGCTTTCGAAGTGAATTTAATGTATTAAGGGATTAAAGTAGGTTCGGAACATTTAATAAAAAATTTTGACTGAAGAAGCTGTCGTCAACGTTAGTCGGCTATTATAATGGGTAAACTAAATTCGAAATAACAGGAAATGTATCTTGGAATAAATCGCGAAACATAATCGTTTAATGACGGAATTTCTAATGTTGTCATCAATAGACCACAGTGTTTACCAGTGTGGGGTTACTGTGTTTTTGATTGAGATCATAAATCGATGAATTTCAGACCACCATTGAAAACCTGTAAGCAATGAATGTCCGCTTCATCTCGGTATGGGACTCCTTAGCAGCGCGTGTACACAATCCTGCACCTGGAATTCGAACTCAGGATCTCCACTCTCGCGCTCAAGTGCATGACCTCTAAACCACTGAGACTCCATTCAACGGTGTTATTGTCTAATCTCAACCAGTCCACGAAATTGCGAGATCATCTAGTATTTGAATAATGCTCCGAATCGGTAATTTCACATAAATAGTTTGGGCAACTCACTGAAGAGTAGAAAACTGTAAATAATTCAAAATGTATTGGCAAAAGACATTCTAAGGTAAAATATATATACCTGATATTTGAAACATTCTAAGAATTAATTCATTGTCAAAGTGGTCACTTAATGTCACTTTATGCTAAACTTCCAATTATTTCTCGTAAACATCTACACTACTAATGAGTAACATGTTTCAAAATCAATTTTTATAATGATCACTGTTGTTTACTTTAAACGTATTATAGTAGTTCATTTACAATTGATATAATCAGTTTTAAATGACAATCTTTTGTTTCTTAGATGACTTTAACTCTAAGATATTTTTTAAGGATTTAATCACAACTATGCTAACCAAATTTGTTACAATACATTGATTTTACTGTTCACTATCCGCTAACTCCTTTTGGAAATATAATTATTGTACAAAAATTATATACAGTTGTAAACAAATTTTCAATCAAAATAATATAATTCATAATAATATATATTTCATGTCATTATCATTTCAGAAATATAGACAGATCACGTAGGTACTTATAGTATCAATAATAATTGTAGTTGTATGGATTTCAAGTATCACCTGAGAAATCGATCACCAAAGTATTCATCACAGATAAATTCAGATTTCGGGTTCACAATCCAAATCCATACATATAGTTAAAAAGAATAAAAGTTTTCAAATCTAAATAAGAGTTTTATCATTTTCTTATTTTACAATTAAATTACAAGCGCTCGCACGCGAAACTGATAAATCCTGGGTTCGAATCTTACGGGGAGAGATCGTGGATGCACACTGCTGAGGTGTCCTACAACAGGATGGTACGACCATCCAGTGCTTCCAAGTTTTCCATGGTAGTCTAGCTTCAGTTTGCTCATATTAATTATAATCATTAACAAAAGTGATTAAAGAGACAAGATAAATTATTGATTAAATGAAATTTCTTATTTTAGTTCTTAATACATCATTGGTTTAACATTTTTTTTACTATATTTCTTAAACATGTTTATACATGACTACTATTCATAATGATTTGATAAAAGATTACTCAAAATTAAATATGATTATAAGTAAAAGTGATTATCTGGAATATTAGCCTAGACAACACAATATTGATTCCAATAATAATAGTAATAATAATAATGTGACTAATATTTGGCTCAAAAATAAATAAACAAGTTGTGATAGAATCATTGAATGATAGTGTACGGATGGATATTCACTTATATATGTTGTAAATAGAAATATTATAGTAATATGTAAAAAAAGATTAGCAAAAATAGAATAACGAAATCTATTGATTAACATACTCCCATTTGTTTAAGTAACAATATCTAAATACAAGCAAAGATGAATAGTGGCTAGCAGTGGAATCCAAGACGCGCATTTCGTCCTGTTTGGGACTCGTCAGCTGGATGTACCTGCATCTCAGAGTTGATGTTCACTCTGGGACATCAATGGGAAGATTCAAGTAAAAAACAATACCAAGTGAATATCTAAATACTTTTAATTTTTTTCTAACGTAAAGTCTATTTGTTTGTTTTTTCCAGTAGTTTTTTAAACGATCTTAGATTATGACAATTGTGATCTTTAAATTGAACTAATCACTATAAATCACCCAATTAATGAATAAAAAAGTCCACTGTTTTACATTAGATTCTTTTGATTTTTATTTATAAATGCATGCTGTTGGTTTTATTTATTATTTTTGGAAAATAAGTGCATTTAGTAAGTTTATCTAAGTAGTCATATATTTATGGTGTTAAAATGAGTGGTAGTAATAGTTTAAAATGTAAAATGATAAGTTTATTAAGTGTTTTAACATAGCTCCCATCACATGGTGAGATCAGTCAGATAATTATTGAGTTTTGAGAAATATAGAAGGACTACTCTATCTGATTAAAAAAAAGTTCCTACGAATACCTTCTCTATTACAACTGAGTTCAATGGTTTAAATATCTGTGTGTTTAGTAAGAGCAGTCTACAGGTAATTACAAGGAAAATCAAAAAAACTACTGAAATACTGTTTTTTGATTTCGAATTTTAAGTGATTGATCAAATAATGTCTGTATGAAGCTAATTCATGCTTGAATCTCATTATTATTAACGTTTTCACCGTTGACATTGGGCCTAGTAAAGGTGTGTGTTAAACCTAGTTACCATACCTCTTTAGTTCAACGAGATGAAAATACTGTGATTGAAATTATGTAGTAGCAATTATAATACAAAAAATTTAACATTGGAAATATTGTTCGAAAAGACTTGTAGTGAACTCAAGGAAGCTCTAAGAAGCTCGGAAAGAGCCGAAGACATTCCATCCAATCATCTTCTAGAACATTCCAGAATATCGACGTGTAACTTCCTGATTGGACAAATGCTGAAGACCACTGCACGCGGATTGGATGCCCGTAATAGTGATTTCATTTTTACTAAGAACTATAAATACCTGTGTGTTTTGTGCCATATCTGACACTATTTGGAATAAGATTTCTTCCTGTTACTCTTCCGTCTTATAACTAGAGACTTAGAGTGTTCAAGCGTTCTAGTGCTCAGTTTGCACGCGGTATAGCAAGAGTCTAAGTTCTAGATATATGATCAAATACTATTGTATTTGACGACTTAGTAGCATGACTACTCTCCGAAGTTTTATTCCTAAACTCAAATTTTACAGTAAGAGGGAAATTATATCAAATATGACTTCAACTGTATTTATCACCTTAATGATGTATAAGATATGCTGAATTTATTCCCTGTATTAGCCTAAATTATGGACCGACATGAGTTAAACAAACATAGAAATCTAGGGAACATAAGGGATTTGTTATTTTCATTCCTCATCATGAATAGATCATTTTTTCTATAGATTCTTACAAATCGCTTTTTGAACAATGTTTATTGTGAATTAGATATATCTTATATGTACTGAACTTTCAAGGCTAAAGTAAGTTTTGCATACGGTGATAGATGATGTCCAACTGGAATTCAACGTTTATTATCAAACTCGTTAATTTTAGTGAACCTAGGTAGGTGAATGTATATTGGCACATATCAACATAGTTTTTGCAACTCCGAGGGTATGAAAGTCTCTTGTTCATGTCTAATTCTAGTTTAGATGATTACGAAGGTAGTTCATTTCAAGATTAGTATAATAATTGCTCTAAAGACTCTGAGTTCTATCTCTGGTGGAGTCATGGGTAAATACCCTTAAAGAGTGTTCAATTAAAACAATATAGCTGCCTAACGTTTCCGTATTTTGAATGGCTCTCTTAGATGAAGTCCGTTTAAGATAGAGACAAACTTTGTGGATCGGTCAGTCTGATAACCCAGACTATCACAAATTACAAGGAATTTATTAGATACAGAGGTGATTGCTTTTATCTGAGTTAGAATATTTGATTACAGCTTTACTCTGTTTTAGACACAGACAGACATTTCCATATGACATTAATCACTACTAGTAATGTGTCTGATGAGTCGTAATATTAAATTAAGTTTTGAACTTTGACCTTGCTAACGAATTATAATATATGATTCAAATTATCAAACCTCGTTAATTATTCTTATCATTGTTGGTTAAAAGTGACAGGTAATGTCGATTGATGTAAGAAACATCTGCTTTTGTACTATCCATCCGGGTTAATTAAATCAATTTATTTAAGACAGTGAACAATAAACCAGTAATTAAACAACAGGTTGGTAATGTGTAACTATTTAATCCGAAAATATAATGTTAATTTTTTACAGATATATTAGATGTATAATAAGAATAATTCTGTAAAATAGACTGCATATTAATAATAAAAAGTTACAGTTCTCATGAATTGTAATTGAAGATTGTTAAATTTAATGATGCTCTTCTAAAAAAGACAGAAGGTTCGCCATAAAAAAATATTATCTTTATGTTCTGGATTTTTTACAAACTGGCATCGACCACCTATCACCTAAAAATAGTGCATATGGTATGAAGTCACTTAGACTATTTGACCGCATTGTATTTTAATAGATAAAATTCAATCAGTGTTGAGAACTACTGATACTTGACAATTCCTTCAAATTAATAATTAATCAATATTAATATCTCAGTCCTACAATAGGTCAGGCTCAATCCGAAAAGACTGATAGTAAAATCGCTGATGTAATGCTGGGCAACACAGGTTCGTATACTACAAAGACTATCAACTTCGCCAAATAATAACAAACCTAGATCTCTGGCTTCCCGCCCATTAACTCCAACCATCTTTACAGCCTTAAAATATTCCGTTTTAACTTTGTTAAGAGTCACATTACTCGTTCGTTTAGGTAAAAATTAATTTTACCTCACTCGCTTTGTATCTTGAGGTGCATTGCGAATACAGGTTCTTTTGTGATTGACTAGAAACTTTGATCGAAATGATCAAGGAATATAAATAAACGTGACAGTCATGTCAATCAGTCTACGACGAGATTTTTGAAAATAAACTCATAATAAGTAATTGAAAAAGTAGAAATCATGTCAGAAAGATAACCAATGGGGGAGCATACAGTAAGTTACGACACGTTGGTGGGTGTTAACAAAAACCATCAGTAAAAGTGACGAAGACAAATGAACATCATTCTTTTCAGATGACATTTTTGGGAAATTAGTTCAAATGGTATTATTTAGAGAGCGAAATGTTCATCCTTGAACTATTTGATTCAGAGAATGTATTACCTACATGATAAATCATTTCTAGTAAGTACATAGTATTTTCAAAAGTATATCTAACAGATATTATATTAAGATACCTTAAGATTTGTAAGGTAGATTCAATTCACAACTATTCAACAAGTGACTGGACAGATACATTTACATTATTTTTAGTTTATCCAGTTATTTATTTAAATGTGTACATATTTTTGTTAGGATAATTAAGTTTTCATTCCAAATTATTAAATAATTAAATTTATGAACAACGACAATTATCGACGTCCAACAAATAGTATTTGGTATAATTTAAAATACCATTATCATGAAGTATGATGAAGCAAAACAGTGATTTGGTCCTTCCGGAAATAAAATTAACAAATCAATAACAGTTTACAAGTGACACTAATACTATGGAAAATATCAGATAAGTTTGGTCAGTATTTATTACCCAGCAGTCAGATATTAGATAAAAGGAGTATAACTGTCTTTTTACTATGAAATGGTATCTAAAGTAGCTAATTAAAAAATGTATACAGTGAGCAAGTTTTCTTTTTAGACTTTTAATAAAGCTGAAGAGGATGTAGTACAGCTTTTCCTGAAAGCAACCAACTGTGGTACTTCAATGTAAAATAATCCCCTCGGGTTAATGTACGTAGGTCAGTCACAGTCTGAATAACGTAATGGTGAAGTCCCTGGCTTCAGCACCTGGGTTTGAGCCCCATTCATAACATCAAATTACTCAAAGTTTCAAATAAACGTAGTTTGTGTGTGGCGATTAGTAAGAAACCTAGGTCTAGAGTTTCCTGTAACTTATCTCCAATGACTTTACGTAATGTATTTCTAGTTGACTATGCAAGTGTCGAAAAAAAGGACTTTATATAAATTGACCTTAGTATTTTACAACCAAGTAGTTTCAGGGACCTGACTAATTTGAAGGTGTCTCTTACTAATGCTTACACTTCAAAGGGTTACTGGAGAGTGAGAGGTCACATGAAACTACTGAATCTTAGTGTAGTGTCTTTATCTGAAAGTACGTTTGCCATCCGTTAAGTTTAAACTAAAGAGCATCAGTTCAATCGACTGCGAGTTTTAAAGGTATTTTAGTCCGATTCCAAATAATACGGTTTTATCTTTACTAAATAATCAACAATATATTTGGAAAATACATGAAAGTTTTAAGATGGATACATTTAAACCATTATTAATTCATGTGTTCTCTTGGAAAAAATAGAATTCAGACAGAATTAACATTCAGTCACTACCGATTTCATTAACATCGGATGTTTTCCCATATAAAACAGTATAGGATAATATCCACATACATTTTGAGGAAAATTTCAACCTAATATGGGTTATTTTTGAACCTGCTAGTATGAAAATTAATGATTTTGATAGAACCAAAGTAATCTACTGAAATAAAACTGGAATCGTTGCGCAGTTCAGTTAATAATCATGGAGGCATTTCATCCGACTTTTGTGCTACAATTCTAACAAAATAACGATTAAGCAGAATAATTTTATAAACTCTTATAACAGCATGACCAATTATATAACAGTTAGTTACATATTAAATGATATGATGCGGGATACTTGGATTATTTTCACTATTAGTTTTGTCATGGTGTATGCTTGATTAGTTGAAGTATTGTCTAACCATACTAAATGAGGCGAAATGGTTGGTTTCTAAAGGTTTTTTTAGCTGGATCAGTTGGATAGTAAAAACATGAATGGTCTTAATTTCGCCGTTTACTGGAAGAAAACGTTTTCTATTTTTTGATATCGGTATCATATTGGGAAGATCAAACCTTAGAAATTCTGTTATTAAATAGTTTTTTACTTGGTCAGTTTGCGAGACTGCTTGGTTTTATTGGGAAGTGGTACTTCTGTTCAATGTCTGTCTAACTCACATGAAACACATTATGGAATAAGAGCTTTAAATCGAGAATTGGAGAAATCTTGAACTCTCTTTTCTACTTTAATGAGGATATGAAGCTTTTTTGAATCGAAAGCACATTTACGATTGCTTTCAAAATGAGCCGATTATTGGATCATTCTTTAATAATACGATATGGTATAATATTTTTGGCATTTTAATGATGATCTACCTGGTACATTATCTTTACTGTAAGCTTACCGAAATCAACGACCTCCAATATACTGCGATGTGATTCCTGGATCTTAATATCAACGAATGATGAATTAAACATCACACAAATTATATATATATATATATATATATATACTTATGAGAAGTGAAGTTTATTGATGTAAAGAAGGCAATTAATGGACTTAGGTAATTCATACACATTTACTTGGTATGACATGCGCATCTAGATTTGGGATCGTACTAATAATGTTGGATGCTTTTTTCATCAAAAATGAAATTTATCTCACTGCATTTAAAGTAGTTAGTGTTTGTTCGCATTCGAAGAGAGTCCTTATCGTAGTTTTATCATACCTATACATAAGGGTTTGTATATTGTTATTTAGTCGTATCCATTTTGTTTAGCTACCTGTATCCTTTAGTCGAGATACAGAGGTACCCGTTTGCTTTTTCCATGGTAGCCGTTGAGTGAAACTGAAAGTATTTAGGACAGGTCTGCCTGAAGCGGATTTTATTATATTTTGTTTAGCTGGGTAACATACAGCTTACGACCTTCAACTCTTCGAAATACCAAGAAGTTTCGTACTATATTTAAGGATTGCTGTTGGAAATGATTCTGTCAGAGAAGTATGTTGATTTTATCAGTGTGAGTTTGCTCATCGTTATGAATAAAGCAAATATAAAGTTCAATGATGAACGATATTTATCAGTTAAATCAATTAATTTGTTGACTTTTTAAAGTTGTAAACACACGTGAGATTATTGATTAACTGCTAGTTCATTTTGTTGGACGACTAGAATACTTAAAATAATACGTACCATTATTATTATTCCGGATGTTGTTTGATTAGTGGTTGGCGAATAAATCAATCCGCCTCTACAGCCTTTTTTTTCTTTGCGTCGACAAAGCAATCTCATTTCAGTGCGATGAGTAGCAGGTGACAGTTAGTTCTCATCATAGTAAACAGTCACACTAGTAGCAGTAATCAGTAACTAAGTTGAGTCATAATACTGACATATTAGTGTTATGTCAAGTCACCACACTGGCGAATCTAAAAGCACACATTAGCAGACAGTTAACTTTAAGTGGAATATATTGTTGATGTCACAGGTATTCAGTGTTTGACAACGCTTCTACCAGTAACACCTTCTAATATATTTCGTTCCCACCAAGAGAAATCAAAAGACAGAGTCGAGGAGACCGGAAGAGTATATTTGGCGATGACCAATATATCGGAATTCTCTGATCTAATCTGGCTAGCGATTGCGGTTGATGTTGAGCACGGCGTTACCACACGTGATCTGGTGCGGATGCCTGACCGAGCGCCTTCAGCTAGATGAGTCCACTAAAACATATGGTCAGCATCCAATGTCGAAAACTTAATGCTATTTATTTTGGGGATTTATTTACCGCTACAGATCACTCCCCCTAGTGGGGCAGTGACGACCCTAAGACGTGGCCAGCCAGAAGTTTAAACCCAACGAGTTTGTCGTTGGTAAACACTCTTCTGATAGCTTACTAAATTTAGCAGCGTCTGGTCGTCTTTCCTTACTATATGGGACGGAGGTACAACATAGTAAAAAAAGAAAATGTACAATGAAAATTTCGGATCCTCATAAACGTCATCGTTCTTTTCCAGCCGTCCTGGAAAAGAAAAAGAAAATGTAAGTGCATGTCGAAATACACTCGTATGTGCGTAAAAACACAATGTCGGCGGAAAAAATGGAAAATAAACTCATGAACACGTAATAGCATTAAAAAATTGTTTTTTTTGTTTTGTTTTTTTAAATAGAAATAAAAATATATAAGCATATTAAAATTGTTTTTTTAAAAATAATATAAAATGTCGAGAAGTGCCTTACGTGCAATAGTCGTTTAAATGTTCTGGAAATCTCACCCTTCTTCCAGAACGCGTCGTTTTAAGTTTATTTTCGGATACTGTCGAAGTATCATCGTGTGTGTTGGTTGTCGGATGAGGTATTGTAAGTGTCGGAGTCGTGTCGTTCGATTGTACCGAAGGAAAATCGACGTGGATAGGATTTCCTTCTAAATACGCTGCTTTTAAGCGATCGATGCTGATGCTATCGTTTGTTCCGTTCTTATCGACTATATAGTACTTAGATTCACGTTGAAGAACTTTGAAGGGTCCTTCGTATGCTGATTCGAATGGTCGTCGATGCGAGTCTCGACGAATGAAAACGTGTGTACTATATCGTAAGCCAGGTTGAACGAAAACATCAGTTGATTGAGGTCGAGTGAAAGCAGGTTTAACTGAACGCATTGCGTTTGTAAGCCTGTTCGTGTAGGAGGTTAGATCCATGTTCATTGAAGAGGATGAAGGATCCACGAATTCTCCTGGAAGTCGAAGTGTCGTTCCATAAACGAGTTGAGACGCAGTGTATCCAATGTCAGCTTTCACTGCATTGCGGATACCTAGTAAGACGAGTGGAAGAGCGTCGGTCCACTGTGAAACGTTTGCTGCTGATAGCGAAGCTTTCAGTTGTCGGTGAAAACGTTCTACCAACCCGTTTGCTTGTGGATGGTAGGCGGTCGTTCGGAAGCGAGTGATTCCTAAAAGTGTGGTCAGACGACGGAAAAGATCGGATTCAAACTGACGTCCGCGGTCTGTAGTGATGGTTGAAGGGCAACCGAAGTTTGCTACCCATCGTTCGACGAATGTGCGGGCCACTGTTTCAGCAGTGCTGTCCTTGATAGGTACTGCTTCTGGCCATCGAGTGAAACGGTCAACGCAGGTTAAGAGATAAGAGTATCCATTTGAATCTGGTAAAGGTCCTACCAAATCCAGATGAACATGGTCGAAACGGGCATCGGGAGTTTTAAACGAGCCTAAGGGACATTTATTGTGTCTGATAACCTTAGATTTTTGGCAGCTTACACAGGAGCGTGTTTAGAAGGAAATCCTATCCACGTCGATTTTCCTTCGGTACAATCGAACGACACGACTCCGACACTTACAATACCTCATCCGACAACCAACACACACGATGATACTTCGACAGTATCCGAAAATAAACTTAAAACGACGCGTTCTGGAAGAAGGGTGAGATTTCCAGAACATTTAAACGACTATTGCACGTAAGGCACTTCTCGACATTTTATATTATTTTTATTGCGGTCGGCAGATGCAGCTAGCTCGTCTAAGCCGTTGTTCTGGAACGAGACCAGAACTGCTTGCACCTGTTGGGGAAGTTTTGACAAGAAGAGTTGTTTGAATAGACCTTCGTCGAAAGTTCTTAGGCCTATAACCTCTCTCATCCGTTGCAACATGTCCGTCGCAGAACCGTGTTGCAGGTCGATGTTATTGAAGAGTTGATCTAACCTTTGTCGATCGGTTAGATCTCCTCGTTTAAGAATCGAGCGTTTTAAGATTTCGTAAGGATCGGAAACACCACTAGTAAACATACTAGGTGTTACGTACCTGTTGAATTCGCGCGGTAGTGCCTTGACTACTGCGAGGAATTGTGCACGTGTGTCGATCACGCCGTGCTCGGAGAAGTCGGCTTCTGCGTAGCAAAACCAGGCTTCGATGTTGTCGGGCCAGAAAGGCATCAGTTGAAACGAAGGCGGGGACAAAGTCTTAAGCTTGAGTACTTTAGGTGTCTGTTCAGTCATGATGAAGTATGAAGTACGATAATGAACGAGGGGAAAAAATATATATATCCAAGAAAAAACACGAAAAAAAATCACAATGTTCAAAAAAAATAAAAAATAAGGCAATGATATATAAAAAATCCCAAAAAGGAACAGACTCACAGTTACAATTAGGTGTACCAGATCACGTCGGTCTCACCAATGATGATGTCACAGGTATTCAGTGTTTGACAACGCTTCTACCAGTAACACCTTCTAATATATTTCGTTCCCACCAAGAGAAATCAAAAGACAGAGTCGAGGAGACCGGAAGAGTATATTTGGCGATGACCAATATATCGGAATTCTCTGATCTAATCTGGCTAGCGATTGCGGTTGATGTTGAGCACGGCGTTACCACACGTGATCTGGTGCGGATGCCTGACCGAGCGCCTTCAGCTAGATGAGTCCACTAAAACATATGGTCAGCATCCAATGTCGAAAACTTAATGCTATTTATTTTGGGGATTTATTTACCGCTACAATATAATAAAAACCATTACTTTACAGAATCGTATTTTCATGAGTAAAAATCGGAAGTGTTTGTCGGAGCATAGTTTGAAGATGAACTGAAATATGTTTGTGGGAAAACATGTGTTTATATTTTGCTTTACTGAATAGTACTATACGGATAACACAATACGTTAAAAACGTTTTGGTAATCAGCAATTCTTCAATATACATGACGTTATTTTCATGAAAAATAAGAAAAATATTTTCGTTCACAACATAAGGGCCTAAATAAATAAGTTAAATACGTTGACATTCACTTTTTAATGACCTAGGAATCTGTGTAGAATTCTCACTTTAAATTGACACTAACTGGATAAACCTAAACTAACTCATATACTACTGTTCGCGATAGCATTGTTTGTGAGTCAAAAACTGGGTCGCAAACGTGAAATATGGTATTGTTCATTTAAAAACATGCTTGATTTTAGAGAGCTTATTTGAAGAAACACCCCTTTTGTTCTGCGGTTTGTGGACACAAATAATAAGCCTTAGTTTTCAAACAAAATGAATAGGCATCTCTAACAAGTTATAATGAAAGAGATTTTTAAAATTTTGATCATCTGGTCAGCAAACATCTGCTTAAAAGTCAGACAACCGTCCACGAGGTAAATTAAAGACGTTTATTCTCAACTTAAGCATTAGTAACCCTATCTTTTTGGCAGAAAATATACGCTTTACATCACAGTAACGAATCACTTTAAGAATTTGCAGTACGTATGTTAGTTAACAATCGCTCTGTACATTATTTTATGCTCACTTTGAGCTACAAAATACAATACATTCGTGTATGCCATTGTATTCGAACTGACTTAAATACTAATCCATTTGTGGCTGCCGGAGTACTAATTAGATAGTCCTGGGATTCGCTAGTTGGCTTAACGAAATTGACTACTTCTAACCACTATACGATTTCAGTAAAAGTTGATAGTTAATCAATCATTTTGTCTTTATTAAACTTCAATCTCCAATGAATTTGAAACGTCCCGTTTTGTTTTCAGGTACATAAGTAACGTAGTCGAAAAACAAATGTTATATCTTCCTCATAGCAAATGAATTTAGTATACAACTTAATAAGTTGTTTTAGACTAAGATAAAAAATGACTCGAAATCGTGACCGATATGGCGTCTTGGTCAGTTATACTGAGTTTCAGATTTTGCTCTACATGCATATTATTCAAAGGGTCTATTGTAACTGCAAATTAGCTACAGAGTAATAATACTTTGATCTTACAATCAAAGAAATTAACTAGAATGGTCGCATTCATTGCCCCAGTCAAAGAATAAGCCGACTCATACTAAAAGTATCTAAAGGCTATACATTTTACATCTCAAGTTACTCGAGTCACTTTAGTTTTATTTAAAAAACCCGCAAAACGGAGCAAACTCCTAGCTGAATTCCCAAAATTTAGGATATCGTAGGTAAATACAAATTCAAACTCGACATATATTTTATTCAGGTTTATTAGAAAAGGGATTACCAGCAAAATATTGAGCATACATTACCCTAGTTATATATCAATATTGGATTTACATAACCGAAAGTCCATCTACTTTGTCGTCGGTACTTACGTGAGAATAGGTTTATACCCAATATATCAGTCACGATTTGTCTTACATCATTTCGTCTTCAGAGTTATCACCAGATTCAATAACGCTGTACATCTTTACAGGCTTCTTTTTATACTTTCTAAAGTGTCAAGTTTACAGAGATGGTTTTCAAAAAGATATACCTCCGAAGACAACATATGCATGTTATTATTGCAAACAGGAAGAAGACTATCCCCACAACTGTATAGGACAAGAGTGAACTGCAATCTAACCAATTCATTTGTTAGAGCATTAACTCATAATGCAATTTATATGAACCGGCTTAGGAAATAAAGTACGACCTCAAGATTAACGAAAACGTTATGCTTTCCATCACTTATCATTTCAAATGGTTTGTAGCGGTAAATAAATCCCTAAAATAAATAGCTCTGTAAGTTTTCGACATTGGATGCTGACCATATGTTTTAGTGGACTCATCTAGCTGAAGGCGCTCGGTCAGGCATCCGCACCAGATCACGTGTGGTAACGCCGTGCTCAACATCAACCGCAATCGCTAGCCAGATTAGATCAGAGAATTCCGATATATTGGTCATCGCCAAATATACTCTTCCGGTCTCCTCGACTCTGTCTTTTGATTTCTCTTGGTGGGAACGAAATATATTAGGAGGTGTTACTGGTAGAAGCGTTGTCAAACACTGAATACCTGTGACATCATCAGGTTCAAATGGTTGTGGATGGAATAGAAGAAGCTTTCGCTTAACAGGTTTCCGTGTCTAGAAGCAGGAGATCACCAAAACCTACAGGCAGGAACCTAGGTATGTTAACAATAAAAGAGGAAAAAGAAATTTGTAAATCATGGTGTGATACTGTAGCGTCTCAATTTTATCACGAGAACACTATTGGTTTGATGAGAACAATTATTATTATAACCAACTGTAACAGCGCTTGTTTTAATGTGCTTTCGTTTAACTGTGCTAATTACAGCCATTTTGTGCTTCCATTACCTTCCATTATTGTTCCGCGGTTTTTGGCTTTTTTAGCACGTACTCTGTTCTCCCGCTTTCGCTTGTGCCATTTCTTGACACGATCTCGGTATTTGTTCGATACCACGAGATCGCCAATTGAATAAACTTGATCCCAATCCACCTTCTGATTTGTTTAGCACGCGTCTTCTTGTAGTGGCGTTCGCAGTCAATCTCGACTCCACACCACGCTACATTACTATCCTTAATTCTTAAGAATAGATGAAGTTGCCTCTTAAAGGACTCCTGACAAGTCGCTTGGACTAGCTCGGCCGGCAGCGGATTCCAGCATGTGACAACTCTTAAGGAGTAGAAGTTGTGTCTACAGTCCGTTCTGCTATGTTGTGTCTCCAGTTTTTGGGTGTCACCTCTTAAGTTAGTGTTGGAACTAAGCTTAAGTAGGTGTTTAAGAGGATGTCCAGAAGTGTTAAGGATACTGCAAGCCATTAGGTCACCTCTAACACGCCTATACTTTAATGGGTAAAGGTTAAGTGATTGGAGGCGCTCTTAATAAGGGTTAAATTTGAGTCCTCGAACTGATTTCGTGGCTCGTCGTTGGATACGCTCTACAGTGTCCTTATCCCTTTGGAGTGAGGGGGGAGTACTATGTTTCCGTACTCTAAATGGGGACGGATAAAACTACTGAAGATTATATGAAAAGTTCTTCCGTCAAACTGGCCAAAAATGCGCTCCAACGTTACCAGTGCAAGGTTTTCTCGAAAGGCATTTTCGTCACAGTTAGCATAAGACTTTAAATCGTAGGGCACCAGGACTCCTAAATCTTTTCCTACTTGGGATACTACTAGAGAGGAGTTTCCTAAGTTATAACTGTAGTCTGCGACATGTCACAGATGGGCTACTTTACACTTTGAAGTGCTAACTGTAAGTCCGTTATCGTCTGCCCAACTCTGAAGTCGAGTCAGATCCTCCTGAAATGCCTGTATATCGTCTTGGTTGCGTATCTCTCTCCAAAGTTTCACGTCGTCGGCAAAAAGTAATAAGTCTGACGTTACCTGTTGAGGAAGATCGTTTATGCAGATCAAGAAGAGAAGAGGTCCTAGTACTGAGCCCTGAGGGACCCCACTAGGACATTCCATAGCCTGAGAGGAAGTGAAATTAAGCCTGACCTTAAAATGTCGATTTTTCAGGTATGAAGTGAGCCAATCGATTAAAGGTGGTTTGATACCTAGTCGTTTGAGCTTATTGATAAGACACAAGTGGTTTACCTTATCAAAAGCTTTTGAGAAATCTAGGTAGATGATATCAACCTTCCTCTTGCGATTGAGGATGCTTGTCCATCTGTCCACCTCAGTCAGCAGGTTGATTATACAAGAGTAACCCTTCCTGGAACCATGCTGTTGGGGTGAGAAGAAATTTAAGGACAGTAAAATATCGTGTATACCGTTGCATATCAGGGACTCCATGATTTTTGAAGGTATCAAGAGAAGAGCCACCGGTTGGTAACTTGAAGGTTCGCTGCGTCGACCTCCTTTGAAAATTGGTGTGATGTGAGCCAGCCTCCAATTTTCTGGTAGTTTCCTTCGGCTTAGCGAGTGTGAGAACATCACGCTAAGCGTTGCACAATTAATAAGTAAGTAGATTATTGTATGTATTCCATTTATCATAGGCTTTCTATCAATCCATTAACTACAGCTGTGCGTTTTGGTCTGTTACCAGCTTGTTATTCACTGTCTCTACTGCTCAAAACAGCTTCTCACTTTATTGTGTTTAATAGTTAATTTTTGATCTATGGTGTGATGTGAAATGATATTCCTGTACATATAAACGATGTCTGTTTGAAATACAATGTTTGTTGGATCCGGTTACTGATTTCTGAACTCAAGGGCAGGGCGGAGAGAAAAGCTACAAAATGGTGGATTAATAAGAGCGTAGAAGTTGTCTCAATGTTTCTAGTGCTGTTCGGACACATAATCGATCAATTTGAAAATACTAAGTCATAGCATTTGAGATCCCAACTAATAGTCTTATCAAATGATTTTAGTCAGTTGTGGGTCACCAGATAATCCGAAAAGACCACTTAAAACAATTTTCTGGAAATCTGACGCTATGACGATGGAAAGATTATAAAACAATTTAAATGTCTGAATGAGCTATTTAAGCTTGAACTCAATAAGTATGATTCTAGACACTTGAGGGCAGAGTAACAGGTAAGCACCTGCAAAACAGTTCTTGGGACAGTCCACAAACTGTAGTGCCTTCCTAACTATATTGCCAACATGAGTTTAGCCGTAATTTAGTACGGACAAATAGCTTTGATCTTACTAGTCATTCCGTTCACTTAAATATGTTGATTGTCCACTTGCAAACTTGAGCATCTTTTTGTAGATGTTTGTTTGGTATTGTACACGCGTTTATATGCTGACTTGTATTTCTAATTGACCTGTTGTGACTGGGTCACCTGAACGTAACATCTAAACGTTGCTCTACTTCTAGAGAGAATTCCTTTGTGATCACATCTTACTTTCTCCAATCTTGTTTATCCGAGCTTTTGTCATTTGACCCTGGCTTAAGATTTGCATTACTTATTTAATTTTGTTGTGTTATGTTGTCAAGCTATTGGAAATAAAGCCATGTTCAACTAAACTCAAGGCAATGATGTGATTCGGTTGATGATTGTTAACGTTTGACTGCCTGCTGGAGACGATTACTTGAAACCATGAGGATAGATATTTAATTCCATCTTAATAAAAATAGCACGTGATAATTAGGAGTATTTGAGTTATAGCACAAACTAGGAACCCCAGAAATAACGTAATTTAACCAAGAACTATATGAACACGAACGAACGTAATGTATTCGGAATTCGAAATCAAACAGTCATCAGGTAAAAAGGAATCGATAGTTCGTACAAACACGACATCCGCCACTGCTCGAATTGAAGTCCAAGTTTCTTCAGTCGACTCTACATCTTCTCCTTGAGTTCATCCTATGTCTGTCCGACGGTGTATTTCATGTAGTCTCTGTATTATATAGAATGTACTCATTAGTATTAGAATTAATAATGGAAATTGGAACAGACTCACTTAGTTCCTGGGATTGTATTTGATCAACGTGTTGGTTTTGTATACTTTAGTCATTGATATCTAACATTTGCACCATAGATCTCCCGACATTCTTCACCACAAACCCCATGGCTGGTGGAGGATCATTTCCACGATAACATGTAACTTCTGCTGACTCTAAATACATTATATTCGAACGAAGAATTCTTCCTTTCGATAGTTTTGATGTAGAAATATATCCACTTCCCTCTACAGCTCATTAAATGTTGATGCGGCAATAGAACCAATAACAGCTTTTAATGTCCAGACAAAATTATCTGCCTGACCATTAGAACAAGGTTGCCTGGAAGCAGTAAACAGATGTTTGCACCCCATAACATTCAACTAGGTAGTGACTGCATCCTCAGCAAAATAAGATCCATTATCAGTCACTAACACCATGGGAATCCCTTATCGACTGAAAAACCTATCTTAATGCTTGGATTGTGAAGCGAGAATTTGGTGAAGCTTAAAAAAACTTCAGGTCACATCGAAAAGTAACCAATGGCTAGAAATGCATTGTATTTGCCAAGAAATGGACCACAATAGTCTGCATGAATCTTCTGCCAGGCCTCAGACAATACTGGCCATGAAGTTTACTCCGAAGGGTGACTTTTCAGTCTATGAAGTTTTCCACAACTGTTTGCTGTACGACATATATCTGCATTTATCTATGGCCTCCAGCATGTGAGCCTTGCCAAGGACTTCACTTCCTCAACACCTAAATGTTCATTATGAAGACCTTCAAGGACAGATTTGCGCAATGAAGGAGGAATAACAACACTATCATTTAAATGCAAAATACCATCAGGAGTAATGGATAACTCATCCCGCTTTGAAAAATAGACAGAAAATAGACGTTTCGGATTAGCATTCCAGCCTTTCCGTATAGCACTGAGTATACATTCAAAGTATCTGCGAGTTTCTCCAATGAGATCTGCACTTTTCATCGGTAATGGTTGTACTAAGAAATAGTCTGAAGTATTAACAGGTCTATCTTGTAATGAGTGTCGATAAATGTAGTTAACGTGCTGAATTTGTTTGGCACTCCTTTGCTGAACCTCATAGTCATAAACACTGAGGAATGTGGTAAGGATTTTTCGGGATGATAAATGAACTTTAAAGCTTCGTGATCAGTAACAATGGTTAATTTCTTCCGAAATGAATATTTATGAAGTCTTTTAACAGCCCAAAACACAGCTAATGCTTCTCGCTGAGCTTGTGAGTAACCTTGTTCAGTAACAGTATGTTTGCGTGAAACAGATAACTGATCTAATTTCCTTCTCCAAAACTGCATCAATACCCAGAGGTGATGCATCAGTAATAAGCACAGAATGTACACTAGGGGTGTAAGTTCGAAGAACAGCATCACTCTGAAGAAACTTTAGTAGACTTCGCAAGCATGACTCTTGTTCCTCACCTCATTTGAATGAATTGGATGTCAAAATATTAATTGAATAATTTGCATAACGAGAAAAAATGAGGAATAAAACGGGAATATTATCGAAGAGCACCCACCAGTGAACGAAATCCTGTAACAGTTTTTGGAGACGGTGCATTTGTCAGTGAAGCTAGTCGTTTCACATCTGGTTTAAAATCATTACCATTGAAGATGCCATAGGTATTTGGAGTTTGATCAGCAACACCTTCTAATATGAATCGTACCCATCAAGTGAAATTAAAAGACAGAAGCGAGCAGGTTCGAAGATATAGTTGATAGGCTATTAATATATCGTGGATCGACTGATCTAATCTGGCTAGCGATTGCAATGGATGTTGAGCACGGCGTTCTCACTCGTGATCTGGTGCGGATGCAAGACTGAGCGCCTTCAGATAGGTGAGTTCATTAAAACTAATGTGGTCAGCATTCAACGTCGAAGACTTACATAGCTATTTATTTTGGGGATCTATTTACCACTACACCATCAACTAAGTATCCAAGACATTCGAAACTAGATACACAAAATGAACACTTATTTGGATTCACTGTAATATTCATCCCAATTAAACGACGCAATAAAGCAAACAAGTTTCTGGTCATGAACTACCTTATCAGAACTATGAACAATGAGATCATCTTGATAAACCTCAACACGTTCAAGATCACTACATTTTTCATAACTCCCTGAAATATGGCTGGAGGACAACTTAGACCAAACGGAAGGAAATTGTATTTGAACAGACCAAAAGAAGTGTTAATTGTCGACAAAATAGATGAAGACTGATCTAAAGGGATTTTAAGATAAGCATCTTTTAGGTCAACTTTCGAGAACACTTTAGAACCGTGATGTCTATTTAGAATATCTTCAGCCTCTACCATCGTGCACGTTTGTTTCAACAAATGGCAGTTCAGTGTTAATCCATCGTCACTACATATTCTAGGGGTCTTGCCGTCTGGCTTCAATAGAGCAACAATGGGAGTACCCCATGGTGAGACTGAATCGGTTCGATCATGGATTTCGCACACAAATCATTCAATGTCCTATGTACTGTTTCTCGAAGACCATAAGGAATCATTCGTCTTTTAAGGAAGACTGGATCACCCTGCACTTGAAGTTTTATAGGCTAAATTTTCCTACATCCACTGCATTTAGCACATGCAGCTATCAAGTATTTAAGTAAAGCGTCAGAATTTTCCTTAGAAATTAGTAAAGAAAACTCAACTTCAAGCCTTCTCAAATTCTTTAAACCCAATACTGACAGTCCTGTTTCGCTAACTAAGAATTCATAAGGTATGTGTGAATTATCATCTCTTATTAGCAATTCACAGCATCCTCGTATGGGCAGCATGTGTCCAGTAATCCCCAATATCGAGACTTAAATGGGTCGTGTCACATCGTTAGGATCTAAAGATTTCAAATTCTTGAATGAAACAATGGACTCTATACTGCCTGTGTCTACAATACAGTCATGAAATGAACCAAGCGATGTATATAATCGCTTTTGAATATGAGCATCACCTTCCAAAATGGTGGACAAAGATAAATGATCATTAGGAACAGACGAAATGATGGGATCTATATGACAAGGTTTAGTAATTCATAAACCAAAATGAACAGTAGTTTTGCATACTGAATGAATGTATCCTATATTACCACATTTAAAACATTTAGCATTAAGAAATGCACATGAATTACGAAAATGAAATTTGCCACAGGATAAACATTTACCCAGCTTGCTCTTACCTTTGTGGTTTGCTTTGCCATTCCTTGTTGAATCACCTTTCATATTTTCACAAGAATGGGAACCACTAGTAAACGAACTCAAGATCAACTGACCTTGAGATTGTATTTCATCATGGCAACTGAGTAAAGTATTAGAAATTTTCATCGACTGGATATCAAATTCATTCACTGCTTCGTAGTTAATACACACAGTTTTGGCATCTTAAAAAAACAGTTCGGCATTCTTAAGAACTTTTCAGAGCCGGTATGTTAATTCTTGCAATTAATCGATCCCTTAGCTGCACATGAAGTTGATCACCAAACTACATTTGGCAGCTTGTCTTTGCAATTCAAGGATGAATTTACTAACCTTTTGGTTATTCTGACGAATAATCATGTGAAATTTTGCTATCTCACGGCATCCAAAACTGGTGCATTTTACATTATTTAATAGTGGTTCCTTAAGAGTTGCAAAAGGAAGTGAGATAGGCTTTTCTGGGCATGCCAACGTTTTTAATAAGCTGTAAGCTTCTTGTTCTACGAATGTGAAGGAGTGTGTCACAATTTTATCACCCTTCACATCTTTCTTGGTTATGCTCCAGATTTCAAACCTCCATCGCGACACCAATGTGATGATTAGGAGTTTTTGAATTACAGAACAAACTGGGAATCCCAGAAATAACGCAATTTAACCAAGAAATATATGGGCACGAACGAACGTATTGTAATTGGAATTCGTAACCAAGCAGTTATCAAGTACAGAAGAATCATTATTTCAGATAAACACCACATTGTGACATTTATTCTCAGATACCAAACATGGTTATAAATATAATGTCGCGGAAAAGAGACGATATGGCTCTTTATTGTTGTTAAGAAATTCACTGAACCTATGCGTCACCATAAGATTAATTTACTCCTCCATCTTGTATCTTCTGTTGAAAGTAAATAGGTCATCATTAATATTGCTGTTTTGTATTGCCAGAATTACCAGACCAAAATTTACTCTCAATCATAACGAAATTTCCTGTGATGTATGTCCACTTCAATACTTAGTATCATTCTGAGCTATTGGTAAAAAGCTAAATGTATTTTGAATTTTTGTTTTAAGGCAAAATATCAATTTTTAATTCTTGTAGCAGTTAGTCAGTTGACGTAAGCACCATAGTTCAAGAATCCTAAGTTCTGGAGGTTGATATATTCCGAGACTGGTTTATTTGTTCCTGGTCAAAGGCGTTTCCCGCGCATTACAGATTGTCTATCAATGCACACAAATGGAGGTGAGTAAACCAGAAATCCATGTTACTCGTTTATGCTTAAACTTCTCATCACGGTACTCCTGTCAGATTATTATCAAACATACAAGCGGTTTGAAATTTTATTCATAGGTAAAAAGATACCCTGAACGTATTCTAGCAGCAGCCTAACCCCCACATTTGCCATCAATGTCGACTGTCATCCTACAACAGCAGGGCAGCCTACCTCCTCTTTAGAAGACTGAATTACTGTCGGTAAAAATTCATATGCTGAAGTCTAGAATGGTTTAAAATCCAGATTGCCTGTAAACATTCTTCCAGTTTCGTTAATAACTAATATATCTGTCATTCAATCAGCGACTATTGGTAGAAGCTAATAAGCAAATAGTTCCGTATTATAGACTCTCGAAATACCCCAACGAAACCCTGATCAACACACCGAAAATGTACATTTAAACTTGTAGGGCCAGCGAAATGTCACTAAGCCCTAGCAAATTATCCTGCAGTTGGGTCATTGAATATCGAGCAAATCATCGATCCTCGTCAAGATCAGGGGTGACCAACGCGCACCAGTTAATCGTATGCCATGGACTGGCCCATGCGGCAGTGGTCTCACTTTCGCTTGTATCTATTTTAACTAATATATTTCTGTAATAACGTCCTCTGTGTTGCACAGTCTTCAGAGCATCTATGGTACCTTGATACGTCAATGGGGTAGTCCACGTAAGGTGCTGACCATGAGGTGTGACTTCGACATTAGCTAGTTTGTCACACCATTCACGTCTAACTCGAGAAGGTGTCCAATCATTTCGACATAGATCATCTACGTTGGTGATCTACAAACTCTTGTGACTTGTGATGAAATTTTAAAAATCGCTCCCGCTAACCGATCTGGAGTTTTGAAATTCAGCATACGTTATTGATCTCCTGGATGAAGCAAATCACTTCCAATCCTTTCATCAAAGATGTATTACATTTGAGCTTTTTTTGCTTATATTTACCAATGACTTATTATCTATTTTGTGGTCTCATGAGATATTCTACAGATCTGTTGTTTGAAAAAGAGGGGACAATCACATTGGGCAGTGTAGCTTAGTCATGAATCTCAGTATATGCGGCAGTGAGTGAGTATACGAAAGTTCAGAAACGTGTAATATAGGACAATAGTTCAAATCTGACAATTATCTGCGAAGTTTCATCATGGTGCTAACAAAAAAACGTAATTGTTTGGTGGCACTGACTGTGCCACATAAATTTTAATGTAAGTATGAAATAAACATTACTTCAAAAATATCGTCTATGTACTTAACAGGCAACCGAATGTGTAGCCAAATCTATCATATGGCGAACAGATAGCTAAAATAAGATACTAACAACCTGTCCATGAGAGACGGTGTTCCTACTAAATAATGAACGGTATTGTCTGTAACGAATTCGAACAGCCAAATGCTGAAGTTTAAACAGCCATGTAACTCAAAGTATTATGGCCTTAACCAATATCTTGGGCTTATGTACAACAAAATTTATGACAAGGGAACATAAGTCATATCGGAAGTACGTGACAATACACGTTTTATTAATAATTCAGAATGATGTCATGAGGAAGCCTAGACTTGAACATCATTAGAGAAACTGATTTCTTACCTGTTGAGGATCTGTTTACAATAATTAGCTATCCCTCCACTTCCATATATATATATATATATATATATATATATATATATATATATATCAATGTGCAACAAAATTGAATTGACATAGCTGGTGTGAAATAATGGTTGTATTAGATCAATATCGGAATTGTGTCACCGCTAGCTCTACAATGATGAGCAATTGCATTAAAATGAAGTAAATTCAGAATTGGATCAGATAATTCTAGTATGTATTGTGTTGAAATGAGAGCAAGCTGACCAGTGTCTAGTAATCAACATATTTCAAACATTTGTATATCAATATAATATGTCAGTAGACATCTAAATAAATAGGGGCAAATTATATGTATTCACTAATAAGGGATTCGAATTAATAGCATGATTCATTACAAGTTCAAGTAATTCATAGTATAGTCACATACCCTATCAGATCCTGTATTATAAAATGGGTATTCAGTTGTGTATCCAACATGTTTGCACTAAACACCATAAGAGATTAGGCATAGACAATGTGATTTGAAGAGAAAATATGGACTTATAAATCTTATCATTTGAAAGAAGAAAAAGAGTGAACCCATTTGTACTATTGCGAAAGAATCTGAACCATCTCATCCAATATCTCTAATCATTGATCACAGTATTCGTGCTCACCTCCACTAGGTAGTTTGCACTAACCAATCCAACTCATTTAAACCATCAATAACCTTATTGACTGGTACCACGTCTAGGTTCGGTCACTTTCTTCCAACCAGTAGATACAGTTTGTCAAGGTAAACAGTAGTTAAGGATACATAAAACACATCCTAAACACTTGATTCAATAAAGATTAACTACCTTATCAATTAATCTACAGTCTTCATCTATTAGCCTAGGATTAACCTCAGCATTTCTCACTCGATGGTTCCAACATAATCGAGTAAATATTCGATGACAACTGTAACTGAACATTTGTAATCTGTTCATGTTCATTTTCAAAGAAGACATTTCAGAGTCATACTACATAACCATGAGAAATTTAGGACAAAGTTTAGCAAATTCTTATAACAGATTTAATATTCAAATATAAATATTTGTTATAACTAGCCCACATTCTTCACATCCTAATAACAATAATCATCATTATAGTTGAATGTAAAGGGAGTTTTTTTTTAGAAAGAATATCGTTTATTCAATATACATATTATTACTGTAAACATTTTTACGGAAATATTTAGTCTAAGGGGATCAATATATGATAAAAAAGAAACTAATCCATGCATTAAAAAGACTACTTATAAAAATGTAATAAAAGGATTAACAGGAAATAATGTTTGGTACAAAATAGTGTCTTTTTTTCTTCTTTCAATCATCATCAAAGTTTGTATAAAGTATAATTTAGTAGTATTTTTTGACTAAAAAGAGATTAGTAATACTTTTGTTAATTTCAATTTATTAGGAAGAACATGGAAAACATTTAGCATATGGATCTTCAAAATGACTTGCATCATCGTAGTCATTAGTTCTCTGTTTGTTTGTACTAGATTTAGAATATTTTGGAAAACATGAATATCGACATAATCCCAAATGTAATAGAGCAGAAATAATGTAACATACTCCCGCTACAAGAAATAAATGGTCTTTTTGACTAGTATACTCGACTATGGTAACTTGGGAAAAAAAGATAAACAAGAAAAAAAAGGAATGTTTTATTTCAGTGAATCAATAATGTTTATAAAGTGTGGGTGAAATAATAAGTACTATTTTCCAGTGGCTGTGATTGGCTACGTTATGTATATACTTTTGACCTAATTTGGTTTACGTTGGACGACTAATGTAGTACTTTTTGAAAAAGAAAAGGCTAGCACAAGATGAGGAATTTGATCAGAAACAACAACTGACCTGATAAAATTATAAGCCAAGTATAAATCACTACATATACGTAAGTATTTGCAGTTTGGGTAGTCCTTAAATGTTGGTTCTTGTCATGCTGAAGCAGATTCACTTTGCTAATGGATAGCAGCTATGATTTATGTGTTGAGGTATTCCTGCTTATCGCTCTCAAACAACTAACATCTAAAAAAGCGCATTTTAATATAGAATCACCCAAACTACTGTTCGAATTGCAATCTGATCGATACAGCTCAACCAACATCACATCACGTTACAGACTTTCAATAATAAGTGGTCGATCGGTGAGGATATACATGGGAAACTCACACAAAATAAGAATAATCATTGAGCGGCTAGTTCAAGTTAATTTGAGAGTCTGAAAGTATGCGTAGTAAAATGCAATAATGAAAAGGATATTTAAGAAATCAAGGTGAAGATTATAAAGAAAATGTTACTCATCCTGTTTTGATTAGTACTGGGTTAAAAACGGTCATTTGTGAAGGATCGGCTATATGAAATCGACTTAAACTATGAACTGAGATAATATGAGGAATCGTTTGAAAGATGAAAGTGATGGATAGGTTTTTCGGACCAGGATCGAAATTTCCATCACTGATTAATTTCTAAATTTGGCTGGTAAGTGATAGGAAGCAGAATCACACACTTGAATGTGCGAATGAATAACTACCAGTTACATTTAATTATGACCAAAAGAAGTGAGAAGTAACATCAGGCAGAGAACGTGAACCATTGAGTTTCAATCTAGCAGTTAAAAATAATCTCTTCCTACAATTTATTCTCAAAAATATAGTACAGATGAAACCCAATATATTTAGAAAATCAATTGAAGCCAAATGTAGGTCAAATGTTGTGAATGTTTAGAGAATACGATTTGTGGAGTACATATTAAGTGATAAAAAACATTGGAGCTCCAACTTTATTCAAATTCATCAGAAATACATATTAAAATCTCTTTCCACTACTTAAAACTTTGAGAGAATAAATTGGGATAACCCTTTCAGTTGTAAATTAAAAATGAGAATAAAACAGGAGAGTTACTGGATTGAAATACAGTGTACTTACTTGCCACAGTAGGTCCAATCATTGAAAAAATACCTTTTAGTAAATTCAGGTTACTAAAACTCGCTGTCAGGTGCTCAAGTCCACTGAAACGTACTAAAAGTATTGGAATAAGTGGGATAGGTATTCCTAAATAAAAAGATTAAAATGTATATTCGTAAAAATCCGTCTGTTCTTTTTAGAATCTAAAAAATATGTCCTATTTCATTCAACTCAAACGTATTGAAAATGGTTCAGCATAAATTAAGGATGCTAAAAGTAGTGAACAAAACAATTGATCGGTCTCTTGAACAAGATTGTCAAAATTTATTTACTATTTAGTGTTTGGTTGTTGAAGGAGATAAATATGAAAACCTGAACCTAAGTTCGCACTGGTTAATACTTGTCAGTAATACGCATTTTTAATCTTAAGCGGATTTATGTTCCTTGTGGAATTAGGACCTTCATCATCCAGTATCACGGTCTGAGACATTATTAACGAGGCAATTGGACTTCTACTAGCCTCCTGTACGACTAAGATAACTACAATGATTGATCATCGTGATTTAATTATGATTAGTGACTAAAAGTGAAAGGTAACCGAATCTAAATTCACGTTTAAGCTTGTAGGTACTGTAACTAGTATATTGTTCAAATGTCTTGTTAAGTACAGTTGCCATATGTTAACGCTATTTTGTATCCCTTTAATCTGACTCCAATTGAACCGCATAATGACGTTATCGTAATATAAATCACGACTACCCTCATCACATGATTATCGACTTGATTCGCGTTAATGAATAACGGAATACAATAAGTTAAATAAGAGAATGAATATTGAATACGTATTTTTCGTACACTCGTTGATCCAGACAAACATTCAGAATGAAAAGCAGGGAAGCAAAGAGAAGGAAGTGAGCCAACTCAACAAAAATAAACTACAGCCATGTTATAAGTAGGGTAAGCAATACATACACGGTTATATAAAAGCAGTTAAGGCTAAAAAGAAGATAATTGACAAGGTCAAAATGTGACTCAAGAGGAATGAATAAACGGGTCTGTCTGGAAGCTAGGATAAACCATGTGAGCCTGACATTGTACTAAACACTACAACCAAATTGCTTGAATTACAGGTATCTACCAGACCTAAATGTGAGAGTGGATGACCAACATAAACTATCAATGTTTCACCAAGGAGGAACTACGGTGAGTCTGATTGTGTAATACATTTCAAAGTGCAGATACATATGAGTGAATAGTTGTCATTTTGTTGCATGCTAAAGAACGTTACTTAAGGAATATATCTACAAATAACACTATGATGCAACTGTTTTTTAGATGATGACTAGCCCTCTTCTACAGAACAAATCCTTTTATTATACCTACGTGTATGTATTAGGATCAGTTAAAATACTGTTGTTCATATATCGTTAGGTCACACTAAACTAAGATAAATCATATAGGGTGGAATTGCTATCCCTTTCGGGTGATAAAACCATTTCAGTATTGATTAGTATGTTTTGTTTTCAACTGATATCCTTGAGTTACTACGATTAATTTTTAACATAGCAGTTTAATATAGTATTTAAATGATCAGTCATTTTGAAATTTCCTATAATGTATTATCACACTAAAACACAACATGTTTAAATACATGATTGGTTCTTCAACACTATTCATTTGTCATATAAGTTGGAGATTAACTATGGAATTCTATCGAAATTTATTCTTGTTTTGGAATTGCAGTTGAACTTAGTGCTCAATGAACCTAAAAGACAGTAACATTTACATTAAAATGCTTTTTGTTTGTTATAACCAAATCTATTAATAGCTGTTCTAATGTTTAAGAAATGATAATGAATACTTATGACTCGGGTGGTTTCTTCGGTAAGTGATGTGTTTTCTTTTAGGTAACTGATTTTGTTATGAAGCTATCACTGTCGTTTTGGAGTATTACACATTAATGTCATGTAAGTGTATTGTAATTATCTAAGATCGAACCTAAATATTTTTGTCGCATAGACAAGTTGATAAGATATTCATTAGGCATGACGCGTGCACATTTTTCTGACGCTTAGGTTTTCAAGATAATAAGGACAGTAACTGGTAATGTAGAAATATTTATCACTTCACTCAATAGTATTCTCTTACTGTAGTAATAAGCATAAGAGTTTCTGAGTTACTTACTTACTTACTTACTTACTTACTTACGCCTGTTACTCCTCGTGAAGGAGCATGTGCTGCTGACCAGCATTCGCCATCCAACCCCGTACTGAGCAATCCTTTCGAGCTCCTTCCAGTTGTTATTCATCCTTTTCATATCTGCTTCTATTTCCCGAAGCAATGTGTTCTTTGGCCTTCCTCTTTTCCGCTTCCCTTCAGGATTCCAAGTTAGGGCTTGTCTCGTGATGCAGTTTGACGATTTGCGTAATGTATGTCCTATCCACCTCAGACGTCTTTTCCTAATTTCTTCTTCAGCTGGAAACTGATTTGTTCTCTCCCACAAAAGGCCGTTGCTGATGGTATCCGGTCAATGGATGTTGAGTATCTTGCGAAGACAGCTATTTATAAATACTTGTACCTTCTTGATGGTGGTTGTTGTAGTTCTCCAAGTTTCAGCTCCGTACAGTAGAACTGCCTTGACGTTGGTATTGAAGATTCTCACTTCGATATTGGTTGACAGTTGTTTTGAGTTCCATATGTTCTTCAATTGTAGGAATGCTACCCTTGCTTTACCAATCCTCGCCTTTACGTCTGCATCTGAGCCTCCTTGTTCATCGATGATGTTTCCCAGGTATGTGAAGGATTCTACATCTTCCAGAGTTTCGCCATCAAGAGTGATTGGATTACTGTTCTCCGCTTTGAATTTGAGGACCTTGGTTTTCCCTTTGTGTATGCTGAGGCCTACTGATGCAGAGACTGCTGCTACACTGGCTGTCTTTATCTGCATTTGTTTGTGTGTATGCGATAGGAGGGCTAGGTCATCTGCGAAGTCCAAATCGTCTAATTGATTCTGAGCTGTCCAGTGTATTCCGTCCTTTCCTTCAGATGTCGAGGTCCCCATAATCCAGTCGACCACCACAAGAAAGAGGAAGGGAGAAAGTAAACAGCCTTGTCTGACTCAGGTCCTTACTTGGAATGCATCTGTCGGCTGTCCTCTATGCACGACTTTGCATTGTAGTCCGTCGTATGAGTTCCGGATAATGCTGACAGTTTTCTCAGGAACTCTATAGTGCCGAAGAAGTTTCCATAATGTCCTCCTATCTACACTGTCGAATGCTTTTTCATAATCAATGAAGTTGATGTATAGTGACGAGTTCCACTCAACTGATTGTTCGACGATGATCCGTAATGTTGCAATTTGGTCTGTGCACGATTGATCTTTACGGAATCCAGCTTGTTGATCTCGAAGTTGGGCGTCTACTGCATCTTTCATCCGGTTCAGCAACACTCTGTTGAAGACCCTCCCTGGTATTGACAGTAGTGTAATGCCTCTGTAGTTCTCACATTTGCTCAGATCTCCTTTCTTTGGAATCTTGACGAGGTGTCCTTCTTTCCAGTCCATCGGTACTTGTTCCTCCTCCCAAATCTTTTTGAATAGAAGGTAAAGCATGTTTGTAGTTACTTCGATGTCTGACTTCAGTGCTTCAGCTGGTATGTTGTCGGGTCCCGCTGCTTTCCCGTTCTTGATTTGTCTGACGGCTATTCTGATTTCTTCCTTCGTTGGTGGGTTGACGTCTATGGGAAGATCTGTGTGTGCTACTTCGATGTCCGGTGGATTCATTGGAGCCGGCCTATTCAGGAGCTCCTCGAAGTATTCTACCCATCTGTTCCGTTGTTGTTGAATTTCAGTGATTGGCTTGTCTTCTTTATCTTTGACCGGTCTCTCTGGTTTACTGTATTTCCCTGATAGTTTCTTCGTTGTATCGTAAAGCTGTTTTATATTTCCTTCTCTAGCAGCTTTTTCCGCCGTCGTTGCTAGTTCTTCAACGTATTTCTTCTTGTCGGTTCTAATGCTCCTCTTCACTTGCTTGTTTGCCTCTATGTAGTCAGCTTGTGCTTGGACTTTCTCTGCTCGTGTTCGGCTGTTGTTAATTGCTGCCTTCTTGTTCTTCCTTTCTTTGATCTTGTCCAGAGTTTCTATAGAGATCCACTTCTTATGATGGTGTTTCTTTAGGCCCAGAACCTCTTGACACGTTGAAGTCAATGCTTCTTTGATGCCTTTCCAGTTGTCCTCCATAGTAGTTCCTTCTTCCTTCAGTAGATCTTGAAAGGCTTGGAACCTGTTGTTGAGAGCTATCTTGAAATCGTTGATTTTGTTAGTATCTCGAAGGAAGGCCGTATTGAACCTTTGTATTGCTGTTTGTCCACTTGTCCAGTTCTTTTTTAGCTTTAGTTTTAAATTGGCTACAACTAGGTGGTGATCTGAAGCTATGTCAGCACCTCTCCTGGTTCTCACATCTTCCATTGTCCTTCGGAATTTTTTGTTGATGCAAATATGATCTATTTGGTTCTCTGTGGTGTGGTCCGGTGAGATCCATGTAGCCTTGTGTATACGCTTGTGTGGAAATATTGTGCCTCCTATGACCAATTTGTTGAATGCACACAGATTTGCAAATCTTTCTCCATTTTCGTTTCTTTCTCCCAGTCCATGTCGTCCCATAATATCTTCATATCCAGTGTTGTCTATTCCGACTTTAGCATTTAGATCTCCCATCAGAATAGTTAGGTCCTTAATTGGGCATTTCTCAATGATTGACTGTAGCCGCTCGTAGAACTGATCTTTAATGTCGTCGTTGCTATCATTGGTGGGTGCATAACATTGGATAATATTCATTGTGATCTCCTCCTCCTTTGTTTTGAATGATGCTTTGATGATTCTGGATCCGTGAGATTCCCATCCTACAAGTGCATTTCGTGCTACTTTGGACAGCATTAGAGCGACTCCTTGAGTGTGTGGAGCATCTTCCTCTTCATGACCGGAGTATAGCAGCATCTCTCCCGTAGCTAGCCTTTTCTGTCCAGCTTGGATCCAGTGGGTTTCGCTGATTCCCAGTACTGTCAAATTGTATCTCCTCATTTCCGTTGCTATTTGACTGGTCTTCCTGATCACCCACATTGTTCGGACGTTCCATATACCTACAAAAATTTTTGCTCTGATTGTCAGAAGGGGCATCGGCCTCGTGGCTTCCGAAGGAACTCGGCTTTCACCATGGAGCGTCATAATTCTTCTAAATGAAGACCTTCTAACTCCCAGGGCAGAGTTAAAATGGTTTGGATTATTTTTTTCTGGTAAGCGTTTTTTTAGCGAGTTAGTTTTCTACGGGATGGGGACGCTAACCCCATGCCCAACCCTCCTCCTTTACCCGGGCTTGGGACCGGCAGTAACTCTAGAAGAGCTACAGGCGGAGTTAGTTTCTGAATATTACTTATTTATTTTCATTTGTTGCCAGCGTATCTAAGAAACGTTGATAAATTAATTAAATAAAATATTTTCATGCTATCTTAGTGACTTTTGTGATGAAGCGTTAAATAATTTGGTGAACAGCTGATTTTTGTAATGAACTTATATTATTACTTGTGAGGGTTTAAATTATTTAGTTGCTTATATTAGGAACAGAATTTTGATTATTCTTTGTTGGCATGTATGCATCTTCTGTAGATTGCCTCAATATGGTTACAAGCTTCTGAGAGTAAATGGATTTTGGTTATCGGCAGAATCCAGGATGTTGATTTTGTTTTGTTTAAGGCTTGTCATCTTGATATACCTGTGGCCGAGTGTTGATGTTTACACTTAAACATATCACTTATTATTTCAAACGTCAACACGTTATCAATTGAGCTACTAACTCCAAACAGTCACTAACTTGTTTAACGGATATAAATTCACTTCTAAGGGTTCATATTTCTCCAAAAGTTGGTGAGTTCGATTCCTAGGTTTGGATATAAATACTAAGATTAAGGCATATCTAGTTGACCAGTAATAAACAGGACAAAATGATGGCCTTGGATCGCAATACTAGTGACAATCCATCTATTCTAAAAAACAATCTAATAACCATCCGTATTATAATTCAGTTTAAATAAATAAACTGCAAGTTGAACTAGGAAAAAAGTTAACTATTATAGGATCTACAGTTTATTTTCTAATGTACAATATTTCAATATACACTTACCACTACATAGGCCATAAATGCTGGCATATATAGAATACCACGTAAATGTATGTGGAATTATAAAAACGAGAAATACATGTGCTAGCCCACCACCAAAAGTTGCTAGTCCACTTAAATATACCGAATCTAAATGAAAAACATTTGACATAATACCAGATGCTATTCGACCAAGTGTGTGGAATATACCTGTATAAATGTAAATAAAACATTAACAAAGCATAATGATTAAGACTAAACGAATTTCTATCTGAAGAAATTATCTATTGATCATTTAATTTATATCTGCATATAAAAATTCTGCCTAACAAAATATTGTGTTACATGATTTTCATTATGTTGTGAAAAAATGGAAAGTTAAACGATAAAGACATTAGAAAGTTAGTACGATAAGTAACTGTAAATAATTTTGTTTTGTTTACTATATGATCATTATCTACATAATGTGATAAGAAGTAATCAGATTTTGGCTTCGACCCTTTTCAAACAATGAAGGAAGATAGATAAGAACAAGTTGAGAAACTGGTTGCTCAAAAAAGAATATGTAATATGGCTTAGGTAGTTCAGTATGTATTTACTAACTGAGCTACTCCTATGAGGAGAACTACATCAATCGTAATAGTAAGTAACTTAACCAAAATCTCCCATTGTCATTTGAAAATGTTCGAGTAAACTCAGTAAAGAGTTACATTTTATCACAATTAGTAAACACAACTTTTGTTGATAAATTTTATGATCATCAGTAAATTAAAAATAAATATAAGCAAATTAAGTTTATATAATTTCATAGAACATTTTCAACTTTAAGGGATGCAGCTAATCGAGAACGTGTGAATACAATAGTTGATAATATGTCAATATTCTGCTTAATGCTTTGCTACTCTACATATTAAACATACCCCTTATGAATATGCACCAAATAGTGATCTCTAATAATAATATATCTGATTAACGGTCAGTTATGTATTATGGTAAACATATGACGATTTTACATTGCATGCTATTATTGTCTTGTTATAGTCTTTTTCAGTGAAGAAATCGGAACTGATATAGTATTAATATTTTTATCAGTTTGATTATTACAGTTACATATCGTACTTAATTTTCCAGATTGTAACTGAAGAAAATTTTCTGTAGGAAGTGAAATAATAACATACATTAGATGTTCATGATTTACTTTATTCATATACTTATCAACAGTATTAAAACAGGGTGATTAATTGTAGAAACAAGAACAAGTTTCGGTGTGAAGCCAGCGTATATTTCTATTGAAGGTCCCTTGGAAAAATGTGACAACTTGAAAAGAAACGTATAGGGTTTGAGATTTTCCTTTCATTTATCTATCAGGATATATATTTAATATTCCTTCATAAATAAATTAAAAATCCTTGAAAATCATAAACACGTACTTGTTATTAATTCGCTCTGAGACGCGATCCTAGGCGTGTCAGACTGTTATCCATCGCAGGTAATGGAAGATGAACATACGGTATCGCTAATTGATTGAAGTTAGACATGGACACCAATGGATGCTGGCTCAATAATTTAAATATTGAGTGCTCGTGCACGAGACCGAGGGCTTTGGTTTCGGTCCCCAATACAGTCATGGGTGTGTACTGCTGAGGAACCCCATAATTGGACGAAACAGTTATTCAATGTATCCTGGTTTAATTAAGGTCACCGAGCCGTGTAATCCATGAAAACAACATGTTACTGTCAGTATGTCAGTAACTAACCAATCAGATGGCTGCCCAAACGCCCACCACGTCAACCCGATCTGATGTGTCTGTAGACTATCCCTGCTACAAGTAACCTGTCAATTTAAGGACATTATTATCCTATCACATTAGCGTTACTGCAACTCATATTTTTCATTAATTTCAGTAGGACACCCAATACTGGTCTGTATGTTTATACGTTTAACATAATGACTACAATTATTGTACTAGTCGAATTGATTTTTACGTTTAGAAGCAGATAACTCTTAAAGCCAAGTTGTCATATGTTCTGACTATAGCTTTCATATAAACTCCGGGTTGTCAGTATCGCGTTTGCAGTCCCGGTAGAATATCTGTAGGACAAATTAAATTCTACATTAGCTCTAAACAGCTGAGTTTTCGCCTAAGTTCAAATAGATTTTCTGTCCATGACTTGAAGAAAAGTAAATAAAACTTAAATGATCTTATAAAATGAAACAGAGATACTTACTTAATATCATAACTATTAAAACAGCACTATCTTGTTCCATCCCATAACTAACTGTATAATCAATTAAATAGACAAATGGAATAAAATATGCCAGCTGACTTGTAACACCAATACCTACTAAGTATAAAAATGAGATTTCTGTGAATAAGCTTAAATCAAATAATTTTATTATTCCAAATCCAAATAATACTAGATTTTGTTTAATTGTGTTCACTTTAGATATTGGTGAGTAGGGTTCTGTGCTGTTTTCTGTATTATTGGTAGTCAGTAGGTTTTCTTCCGGAATACTTGTTTCAATAATACTGGATTTAGGATATATATCATTATGAGATGATTTATGTATCGAATTATCCAAAGAATGAAATTCTTCGTGGTTTTGTTCTTGATGCTGTTGATTCAATGGTGTAATAGGAAATAATTGAAATGAAGAAATATTACTATCAATTAACTCATTAATAATTTGATTTTTATTCACTGTTTCAGAAGAAATGATTAAAGATGATTTAGATGCTATTGGATACTTTGAATATGCCCTTACATTTATTGAAGAAGCTGTAGATTTTTTGTGTTCATTAAAAGGTTGAGTAATTTTAGGATTTAAATTTGTTAAACTCGCTGAATAAAATGCATCTGGTTTGTCAAGAAGGGTATATATTTGACTGGCAAACTTTCGTCTAGACTTTCTCGTCGATGATAAATTATAACTTGAATGGATATAATCGTTTGTAGCTGCAACTGTTGTCTGTGTTGTTTGTCTTGGGAGTTTGTTGTAACTTTGTTTCTGTTGTTGGTTAGACTGAGCAGGTTGACATAACTGACTATGATGACGAATATATGATGACTGTTGTCTCTTGAATCCTTGACTTGATTTCCATAATCTTGAACCAACCATGGACTCTGCATCTTCTGCATCGTTGTTAGTTTCCGACAAAGTTGTTGGTCCTAGTGGATGTTAAACGATTATTTTCAATTAATATCACTTAGTTTTATTAAAATATTCTCTAAGTTAGATCATCTGATGCACCACGGTAGACATTAAATCATTCTGATAAACAATGATCTATACTTCTGTTTCAAAACTATAATTAGAATATTTCATTAGTGGCAAGTTGAAATAGATAGTGGCTTTTATCGGTAATAATGATCATTGTTACCTTTTCGAATATTAGTACGGTTAACAATAATAAGCCCATTTAAAATAAACGGCGATCAGAGTAAATTGAATTATAATGTATAAGACCAATACTATCTGAAAGAAATGACCACCACTTCACGTTCGACAGAAAACTAAAAAAAATACACAAGTAGTTGAAATAGTTATCGAGTTTAAACCATTTACATTTTAAAGTTCTCATCGTTAACCACGATGTTCAATTATTCTAGATTATTTAGCATGGGATACCATGTTTCGTATGAGATATATGGAAGAGTACGAAGTATATCTCAAAGTTATCAATTTTACTCTGTAAATCTGTCTGTTCTGTAGGAGATTAGTTACGGCTCAAACGGCTAAATAATATCTTCCTATAGTGTGAATTTAGGTAATACAGGTTCAAATACCACGGGAAGCACAGGTTCTGACACCGATTTACTTAACATTATTCTGTATGGTATATCAGTTTGTTTACAAAAAATATTTAACAAATTATGTCATCGCTATACAAAATGGTGGAATTTTTGGATACAGTAAATCATATTTTTAAGTTGAAATACATTATTCACGGTTATTAGTTTATCGGCTGATATGGACTTGCCCTGAAATTATTCTGAAATGAGATTCATTTGTGTACCGATTCTGTAATATATGCATATCAAGAGCATTCGGCTTCATGTGTTACATCTAGTCTAATTTATATATTTAAAGCATACTATAAAGTGAGAAACGAAAAATACAACAAAAGAGAATATGTTTTCATTCTAGTATGAGACAAATACTAATCTATTTTATAACAATTATGGTTATTGCTTCATCGATTTGATCAAACTGAACACGAAGGCTAACCATGCTAGCAGTTATGCTCTAATGTTTAAATCTTACCATATTTACAAATAAGTCTAGTGGCTAGGGTATGTACTGTGACTGGAATAGGGATGTTAGGTGATTGGAGGTGGCCAAAATGGAGCCTTGAATCTAGGTTTCGTGTTATTTAAAACCCGTCACCGAGGTATCCCTGTAGTATTGAAAAAATTGGTGCCCTCTGAGTGATTTGATCCCGCTTCAATTGATCGACAGAATTCGGTTAATGCGAAAGGACAAGAGAAACATGATATTGGTCACTACTCAGCGATAGATCATTTAGAGTTCGATTTCGTTCCATTGATCGGTTGGTTTTATTCTGTTTATTCTTTTGTTATCTCAAGGTTCATGTTTAAGTCGAACTACCACAACAGTACCTAAAGGAGTTTAGTCAAAATAAATCACCACTGAGAGAGTAGATTTACATCCAAAACGATTTCAGCTATTCATATTTGGTTATCATTTAAACATCGGTATATAATAAACTGTTTTACCAAATGATGTCCACAATTTTCTAAATACTGACTAATAAATTTAATTGAGCTGTGTTATATCTAACATTTGCACCTAAGAATTGATGGCTAAAATTTGAAGTATGGTCTGTTCTCAACAATTAAGATTAAATTTGATATGTGCAATTAATGGAGCTAAGCATGAAGTGGTTGCTAGTACAATGAGCTAATCCAAGATAGGCCAAACGATGAAACTATGCCATTGCCCAAGATTTAAGTTCCTTTTCTGGGTATATATATGAATGTATAGGTGTCTCTCTGTTGTGCGGCCAATAAAGTTTCCTTATCTTTCTTTCTCTCTTTCTCTTTCAGTTTTTTTTCATCCAAGTAACCAGTTGGGCTAGTGTATAGGAAGCCTGAACCAGGATCGGACACTGAGCAACACATTATTTGTCTGTTGGAAATAATGATTCAACTACAATACTGAGGACTCTTGTGGTTGATTGGTGTGGACTATTGTATTACAACACATTGATTACATGCTATTGTGTACTTCTAGAAACCAATATAGTCATGAATTAAATCTTTTGTTAGACCATGTGTACATATTACTGAAAATTTCCAAACCAGAATCAAATAAAAGTCCGATATTATCGTTTATATCTCAATCTGACTTTAGTTAATCAATCACTGAAACATAACCGGTATTAAATGATAGTGCAAAACAGCTATCCAATGCTTCCTGACTTTCAATAATCGTCTAACAAAAGTTTATGATGTAAACAACAAAATTCAAAAATATCCACTGACCTTCTATACACGTTACAATACTCTGTGGCTTTCTTTCATCTGCCAAATGACGTTAGTCACTCAATGATAATAACTCCCCTTAACTTAAACAGATGTATACCATCAAAGAAAAAAAGTAAAAACATTAATGTTGAATTTTTAACCAAAATATCCGAGAATTTGCAGTAAATTACCTTTTTGATTTAATAAATACTGGCGTAAAGCATCTGTAAATCCAATAGAAAGTTTTCTTTCTTTTTTTTCTTCATTAAAATCACATACAGAATCACCAGGTTTACAATCTGAATGAATGGCAGTTATCTGTTGATTGAGATTGAAACAAGTTGATTACATTAGTTTATTTTCATAATTTGTCTTAAAAAGTAGTTAGTACTTATTAGTGGTGTTGATCTGAATTAGGTATATAAAAGTTTTAGTCCGGATCTACAGCCCTAGGTAACAGATGTTTAGAAAATACGGATGAGTATACATTGATGGTATACTGGATAATTGTCGTTCTTTATCGTAAGTTAACTGAAATCGAAGAAAATTCCATGAAAAATGTTTTCATGAAGATGTCACTTACTAAAACTGTAAAATTGTATTTATAGTTAATTGTACTTGTAATAATCTGACAAAAGAAATACAGCTGTTATGGCGTTTAATAAAGTTATTAATGAGTATCGAAGGTCTTCATGTACTGAATGTAAGTCGCATAATACGATCAAAGGTAATATGAACTAATAAATCATAAAAGAGATTAACACAGCATAACTTTCTCCATCAGAATCATTGATAGTAACCTGAAACCCAAATGTCAATCTGAAAGTATCCTCAAGGTTCCAAGGAAAGCTTTACTCATGAACACTGGATTTAAAGGATAGATGGGAGCATGAATCTTGAAAAACAGATTGTCAAGATTTCTGAGAAATATCTGTTGAGCAGTGTTCCAAATTGCTTTTCACAGTAGATTCCCATTCCTTGAAATATCAGTGGTAAATTACCGCTTTGAGCTATTTCCTTGTAGATTTAGCAATTTATATGCCCTTGTAGAGGACATAATATTGATCACACAAAGCATGAACGTTTGAAATGTCTATTTTATCACTACCCTACATGACTGTCTACATAGAATTATAAGTTAATTAATAGCCTAATCACTAAACATGTAGTTAACGCTAATTACTTTCTGTCACAATAATCATAGCTCACGATTACTTAATAAGTCAAAAATAAACAAACTCACAGAAGGTTTGGATCAGAAATTTGTCCACAGTTGAAATCATAGCAATACATCAACTCAAATTTAAGCTCTATGCACAAAAGAGATATGTCTAATTCCTTATTTCAAAAGTTTAACACTCTCCTATAACTACAAAATATCTAATGATTCTATAACTAGAAGGGGTGTTTTGGAGATTTTAGTAATTTCAATAGTTGAAATCATGAGTCAATTGATGCGCACTATTGAGGAGTCCCATACTGGGACGAAACGGCCGTCCAGTGCTTCCATGTTTTCCATGATGGTCTAGCTTCAATTGACTCATGATTTCAACTATTAAGACCCTATAACTAATAAATATCCTAAAATAATATATTTACTTACTATCAAATTAAGTATTTATTATTTTTATTAGATTCACCTTAAGAACATTGAACAATTCTAAATGACTTTTATTAATATAAGATTTTAAATTAATATTTTATAATCTCTTAGAATTATTGAATGGTTTTAAAACTATATTCGAATCATTCATCTGAATATTCATCGTTTTCAAAGGCGGTAATATTACTTAACATTAATAATATTTGATGTTTGTTTTTTTGTCCAAGATGAACTTGTCTAAAGTATTTTAAACATTGAAATATAAAACAATACCGAATATGTTAAGTTCATTCTAATCTTTAGGTAAATATTATACATTCTGATTATGATGAAAAAATTTTTTTCTCAAAAAATCGTATTTATAAATTATAGTTGGATTATTTTTAGCTCATAACTGTAAAATATTAGAAATGAAATGAATCAATTTGTGTTCTGGGAGTTGGTTGATGAGTTAAATAATCCAATCTGCACTAGACAGGTTTATGGATGTTCATGTCCATGGCCTTTGTGTCAATCATTTGTTATACCTGGTCAATTATGTAGATGAATTTGTCTTCGTAAAACTCATTAGAAACAAAATAAATGCTCTCACTAGCTAAAATAAATTTCGAATGGTACATCATGAGACTATGAGTGTTTATCGACTGAGGTAACTGAAATGTGTATTGTATATACCCAGCCAGTGCCTAGATCAATATGCAATCATGGATGGCGTAGACATTGGTTGGAAGAAAGCTAGGAATATATAAGCTGAGAAAAAGCATCAGCTCATTAAGTCATTAACTAATGATCCAAGCTGTGTTGGTAGGTGAGGACTATTTGAATGGGGTCGACCCAATAATTATGACAGTAGTAGGAAACTGTTTAGGACATCGTTCAAAATCAGTTGCAGTGGAGCATATGCATCTATTTTTTATTTACTCCTAAAACCCAAGTTTTGATATTGTCTTATTTTATTTTTTTATCGGAATCTTATTTCTCCTCGACTCATATTTGCTATTTTTAATTTTTTTACTATAACAGATACTACTGCTATCCCTATAATTTCGGTATTCATCTTGCAAAGTTCGTGTTACAGTCAATCAGTCTGTCATAAATAATGTGACGGATAGGAGTATTATGCATCGACCAAAGTCGCCATACGACATGTACACAACACAATTTGCATTGGAGACAGTCATATTTTCGATAATCTGCTCATATACCGAGGTTACTTTATGTGTTAATTGATGTACTACACAATAGTGTTATTTGTAAAAGAGTCCTTTCGGTCCCGAGCCGGGATAAATAAGGAAAGTCGAGCTTCGGGGTAACTGCACCATCCTGTAGAAGAAAACCTTTCTGAAAAGAATGTCAACCAGAAAAATTCAAACCCGAGGGAAATCTGAATTTCAAATTTATCATTCTTCAAATTTTATATAAAACAACGTAAGAAAAGGGTTGTGTACGAAGTAGATAGTTAAAAATAATTTATCTAAACTTACATCAACAGTTCTATTATGATTTTTTTCAGGCAAATTAGTTACATCATCATTTACGTAAGTAATTTTCGGAATCGTTTTCATAAGCAACATTTGATCAGATGTAAGGTGTTCCGGATTTTCCACATCAGTGGATTGTTCAGTTAATTCGGGATCATCACTTGTTATAAATGGCTTAAGTGTCAATGAAGCCAGTGCTGTTAATAAGCTTGCACCCAATGAATACAATAATAAACTAGAACGCCAGCCTTTAATCGGTATAATCCAGTTGTAGAAAACTGGTATTAATAATGTACCGACACCTGCACCAGACATTGCTAAGCCTGATGCTAAGCCACGATAACGATCAAAATAATAATTGACTGAGACTATAGCGCATACCATTAGAATGCCAAAAGCTGAACCTAAAAAAATGAGTATGACCATGATAAAAGACTAATTATTATGAATTTACTAAGCACTTAAGATAAACCAATAGTTTCTCTAGTAACAAAGTAGAACTAGTAATGACATAGAATAAACATCACACACATTGCACAAGCTAGTGACTATCTAAACTCAGTAACTCAGCGGATAATGGACTGGGTGTTTGGAAGGAAAAGTACTGACTTCTAGTCACCGTATAAATATCAATACTGGTACACGGATACATCTAACCGATGATTACTGTTGTGGATGCGGAGGAATAGACCAATAATTATCATGTTAAGTCCAATGGTGTCCTTGGACTTTAGATGGACATTTCCTATTGGTCGATATCTGTTCACTTGTTGAATATTGTACAAAATGTTGTTTTCTATTTTTATGGTACGATGTGGTATGCTTGATTGGTATATAAACAATGTTTGAAATATAATGATTCATATCTCCGAGGCTGTGGCTTGTGTTCTGAACTCAACTAACTGGGCTAGACAGGGAAGTGGGACCAATCGAGACTCTAGGCCGTCCGTACGTGTTTACGTGTCACTGTAATCGATCGATAACACAGGGTAGAAATCGACAGCAACCTAAAGTCATAACAATTACCAAACGGGGTGAAACGTGCATTCTGGATTCCATCGGTCGACACAATTTATCTGTTCTGTCAAGATGTAAGACTGTTATGACCTTGGATGTCTGACTTTTCGATCACACGACTTATCTACCAATCCGGATACGACTTATACGAATCTTCACACTAGGCCAACCAATGACGTTTAACCGGTGTGGGCAGTTTAGTGTCCTTATTGGTCCTATGTCCTACGAGCCCTTCCACTTGAGTCCAGAACAAGATACCAGCTTCCGAATCAGAGCAGATCAGACCAGAATCAGAGCAGATCGTTTATTTCAGGCATACTTAGTTTATATATCAATCACACAGACCGCAACGTACCATAAAATAGGAAATAATATTTGTACACAAATAAGCCCAAAAAGTGGCTGTGAATGAGGGAGGCAGTAGTTAATAAGCTGAACATAACTTAAGAACCGTAAATCGTACAATAATAAGTTATAGGTCAAAATAAAGCTTACAATAAGAGGAATATAAATATACGTAATGTAATTGTTGAATAATTATACAATAAGAATATTTATAGAATATTAGTCCATTAATAGTCCTCGGGAGTTACCTGTAATTTAATCTCCACTCGGATATAACAAAGACTATTAGAAAAGTATACAAATCGAGTATTACATGGAAAGTCTATTTCTAAAAAAATTTAAAATTTCATCAAAATTGATTATCATTTAGTGGCTTGTTAAAACTTTTGTGTCATCATTTTCTCAAAAAAATTAAAATATTCAAGTGAATTTTATTGTTTTAGATTTGTATGAATGGATTAATTATCTTTTGATATGTACGTGTACTCATAACTCTTTTTTAGAAAGCTTACAATCCACCACGAAACGAGGTACTACAAAATACAAACAGAATCACTACTGTAGTTATTATATATTCCATTTTGTCATTCATTCAGGTTGTTACGTTGAAATTCATGCATCAAATATATTTTTGCAATTAAAAATTGTCATGCGAAGAAAAACTGGCTATAAGGAAGATGAGTTACAGCTTATCCCTAATGAAGTGTTTTTATCAATATATTTTTTTGAGATATTTCTAAAATAAATAAATACAAGACAAGCAATTATCTCGATATTGTTCATTTCTTCTTACTGAGATGACATTAAATGGTCACAATACAACACAAATTAATTGAAATTATATACAAACTTTGTTATCTGATAATATTATAGATGTTACTGTATCTAAACACTATGAGTTCGATCCTATGGAACTTTTGAGAGATTCCAAACATTGAATTGGATAACCGTATATAGCTTCCTAATTTTCAGTAATTCACTAGATAATATTAATTCATAATGGAAACTTATCGAGAAGTTATCACTTAAATTTCAACAAAATCATTACTGTAAAGCAAATATATAATTTCATGGGAAATGGTATTTCTGTGAATATATTAAGATAAAAAAATGATTTCAGAATTTGATTGATTCTAAGAAAACTTTAAACAGAAATAATAATAATAAGCAGAATTGGTTAAATAAAGTGTTATATCTAGAGCTTCGATTCTTAATATACCGCGTAAAACTTGAGCACCCATGAGCCGTCCTTACATAAAGTATGTATGTTAAGTAATATTCTGTAGATATTTTACTTAATAAAGCAACATATACTCTTAGAAAACAATGAGTATGACTAATAGAAACAATAAAAAACCGGGGGCAACTGAATTTCCTTATGAATTTAAACAATAAAGATAGAAAAAAAGACGTAATATTATTCTAACCTGATATCATTCCATAAAATATTGTTATAGCATGCATATTAGTTAGATAACTTGCTATTGACATTCCAAGACCAAGTAATAAAGCTCCAAAACAACCACTAATACGAAATCCAAACATTTGAATAAGTGGACTGACAAAAGCACCTAACAAAAAGAGAAAATATGCTAATGAAATACTGATAGAACAAATACTCAGAACTTAGATTCATGAATAAGTACAAAAATAATATTGAATGAAATGGCGTGGATTGGCATTGTAATTTTACCATATCGTCATGGTTCAACAAAATTACTCCAAGGAGTATTAAAAAAAACAGAACTAAAAAATAATATAAAACAACTAATCTCAGTCGGTAGACCATCTAGGTTTACTACCGGTTCCAAGCCACGATAAAAAGGGAGGGTCAAGCATGGGGTCAGCAAATCCACCCCGTAGTAAACAACCTTGATGAAAAAAATACTAACCAGAAAAATTCATCTTAACCGTTTAAACTCTGTCCTGGGAGTTTATTGATCTTCATTTAGAAGAATTACGACCCCTCACAGTGAAAGCCGAGATTCTTTGGAAGCCACAAAGCCGATATTCCTTCTAAAAACCAGAGCAACAGTTAATGTAGATACTTGGAATGTCTGGACAATGTGGAGGAGTAATTATATAGCTGCGGAATAAATAGAACCTATTTGATCTAATCTGGACAAAAACGATTAGATTTGAGAGAAGCTCTGTAGTACTCTGATCATGAAGAAGAAAATGCACTGATGCTGTTCAAAGAAACATGTAAAGCACTTATAAGATGTGAATCTCATGGATCCAGGATCATCAAAGTATCCTTCAAAATAGAGGAGGGAATTACAATGGACGTTATCCAGTGTTATGCACATACCAATGTAAGCAATGAAGACTATAAGGATCAGTTTTATAGGAGGCCGCAATCGATCGTAGGGAAGTGCCTAGGAAATGATCTGACCATCCTGATGGGAGACCTAAATGCAAAAGTCATAATGGACAACACCGGGTACGAAAATATTATAGGATGAGATGGACTAGGAGAAAAGACCGAGAATGGTGAGAGTGGATAGGACATACATTGTGAAAATCACCAAACTGCATCACGAGGCAAGCGCTTACCTGGAATCCTCCATACGCGGTGATAGGAGTAAGTAATTCAACAAAATTCTTAATGTTTCTGCATTCCCCACAAACGCATACACAAAGACACATGGGTCTCACCGCACCACACTACCGACAACAAGATCGATCATATTTGCGTCTCTAAAATATTCAGGACAATAGAAGACGCAAGAACCAGAAAATGAGCTGACATAGATTCAGATCACAACTTGGTGGTTGCCAAGATCAAACTACAGCTAACGAAACACTGGTTAGCTGAGGAAACGGCGGTACAAATGTTCAATACAGTCTTCCTATGAAATTCTAACAAACTCAACGAATTCAAGATAACTCTCAACAACAGGTTCCAAGCCTTACAGGATCTCCTGAAAAGGAAGAAACTACGGTGGAGGACAACTGGAAAGGAATCAAAAGAGCACTAACTCCAACGTTTCAATAAGTGCTAGGTCGCAACAAACGTTGTCATAAGGAGTGGATCTCTATGGAAACCCTGGACAAGATTCAAGAAAGCAAGAACACGTAGATAGCAATTAACGACAGTAGAAAGTAAGAAGAGAAAGCCGAGGCACAAGGTGAGTACACAGAAGCAAACGAGCAAGTGAAGAAGAGCAGTAGAGCCGATAAGCAGAAACACGTGGAAGAGCTGGAAACGACAACCAAAAAAGCTTCAAGAGAAGGAAATATAAGACAGCTATATGACACAACGAAGAAACTAGCAGGGAAATATAGTAAACCAGAGAGACAGGTCAAAGACAAAGAAAGAGAGCCAATCACTGGAATTCAGGAACAGAGGAACAAATGGGTAGAATACTTCGAGGAACTGTTGAATAGACTGGCTCCATTGAATCCATCGGACATCGAAGCAGCGCCTATAGACATTTCTATAGATATCACTCCACCAAAAGTCGAAGAAATCAAGATGGCCACTGGACAAATCAAGGGCGGAAAAGCAGCTGGACCTGACAATATGCCAGCTGAAGCTCCGTAGTCGGACATAGAAGTAACTGCAAACATGCTTCACGTTCTATTCAGGAAGATTTGGGATATCTTGATTGTGTTGCCTTTTATATTGGAGAAAAATCTCGTGAAATCTTGGTTCAAGCCACAGAACATCTTAGATACACAAAACCTAATAATCCTATAGAACTTGAAAGACTTCAAATTAGGTCGGTAATAGCAATTCATGCCATAAAGTAGATATTAAAAATGCCAATATTACACAAAAAGGCTTTTCCAACTTCAAAGAAAGGGGAGTATCTGAAGCTTTCTATATATTGCTAAATCATACCACTCTCAGTAGAATAGGTCTTACTATCCATCCAATTTGAACCATCAATTCGATCTACTATGTCTGATTCTTTTCACAGTTCACACTATTATCATATATAGCAAATCCTTTCACGTTGTAAATAAAACACTTTTCACTCATTAACACACATATATATTCAATACACAAGATTTCTCATATAAATCACCTTGACCGGAATGACGTGTATTAATATAGTCAAGCCTGTTTTTTTGGTTGATCGAACTCAGTATTTTCTTCTTTGTTACTGTTTGCGTTTTCAACTTGGGTTAATTCACTTTGTTTATCTATTCTCTGAAGAATTGGCATAAACTGAGTCATAAAATATAAGAAAAATTAATTTTTCTACTCCTTGGAATATTATAAATATTGTATTTTCATCAATAACAATTTACCCGATCCTTAGTTTCTTTGAAATTATCAAATCAAACCTTAGTAATGATGAACAGAACAGGAAGGGAAACAGAGAGCAATTTTAATCATAACAGAACTGAAAGAATTACCAGGCATGTAAAGAACAATTGGAGGAAGATGTGCAAATAAAGTATTCAATGTATGGTTTTCATATTTTATGAAGGCACTCTGTAGCTTTGCATTAAACAGTAAATTGGTTTGCCTACCTGAGTTTTTGTTCACTACAATAATACCTAAAAAATAATAGGGTTTTATCCTCAGAAAACGATCAGTGTTCATGAATATCCTAACCATTCAGTTATTTCTTTTTCATCCTGTTTCTTATATTTTGTATCATCCACAAATTTTTTAGACGGACTGTTGTATAACATGTTTGTTCATACTATGATAACGTAAAAAGGGATTTGAATGTATAATCCATTGGTGAAAAGTAAACTTTACTAACCGTTTTCAATTATTAACTATTTTTCCATCTGACTACTATCTCTGTTTAACAACTCTTTAGTAGAGGAGAAAAAGTTCTATACTACACTGTAAAAAAATCGCAAAGAATGAATTGTTGTCATTTAATAGCAAACGATATACAATATGAATAGAGACTACCAGTGCAGAGAAAAAATCCAGGTTGAATGGTTCCCGGCATTGATAATATTGTTTGTGAGTAATTTTCGTTGATGAATACCTGATCATTTCGTAAGGAAACGTATAAAACTCCAAATCCACCAAAAGTTCCATCAATTATTAACTGAATGATGAATGACGATGTGACTATGATCCAACCCCATCCACTATCAGTCTGAAATAAGACAAGATATTTTCCAGTGACTATAAACTGATATGATTAGTAAAAAATATTCTTTTTAAAATATAACATTTTGATATAAATGAAAGAATAAATAAACGCGTATGTTGAATATGAATTCAGGTAGTTTGAGGATAGACAGAAGAAACTTATGACTCTCGGTTGGTGCCACCCAATTAAATCCAGACCAACAAGTCATTTTAGTTCATATTAGCAAATCAATATAAATACCAATATTGTTAAATGTTAGAGATAAAGGTGAGTTTTTCTAAGATTGAGTGGTTCTTCATTTATAAATCACTTCCAAAATGTACATAGTGTATGAATATATTGTGGTTTTCTATGCGTGAAGAACATTGTAACTGTCTTCATTATCTAATTAATAAATTTAGGAGCTAAATATTGTTTGTCATAAGCGAATTTTTATATATCAATAATACTTTTGTATAGTAGGTAGTGTGAAATTAATTTGGTTGATCAGTTTCCTCTGTTGAGATTATGAACCAATCTGTGTGGAATGACTACTGAAAACCTGTAAGCACTGAACAGTTTACTACTAAAGTATATTTACTAAATCTAATCACGTGATAATTGATTCGAACTGTTAAAGTATTTTATAATACTAGCGCTTACAGGATGTACTTGGATAATATTATTTAGTTTATACATTTCATCCACATATGAATTTTATAAAATAATTCATATTAAAATGAAAGCTTTTACCTAATCTAAGCGATATGAAACAGAGTTCAGAAATGTAATACTCTTGGTGAGTTGATAAATAATACATCTTTTCTCTGTAATTAAACCATAAAACAACTACTCCTATGGTCTTTACCAACAGTTTGACATAATAACTATTTGACAGTAATACGATTTATATACTGTTGGGAAGGAACAATCATATAACTCAGTAATTTAATTACAATTGTTTGTTAGAGCAGTTCAGTCTTACGATATTGCTGAATATCACCAACTGCCTAAAATCTAAATCTAATGCATGCAATATTGAGCCATGTAAACTACTAACCCGTTGTAAATTAATTGGGGTAGTTCGATCAGCGCTAAATGACAAGACAAACATGACACTAGATACTGTTCAATGATCAGTCAGTTACAAAGAAATTATCGAGATAATCCACTCAGAATGTATATATGACAACAGAAGGTAATCATTTAGGGTTTTTAATATAAAAAACTAGAAAATTCTAACCTTATATATAAAAACCTAATTTAAAAAAGCTGAAACTTATATTGTATCTAAAGATCCTACCATTCTGCTAGGAGATCTGATAGCAATCAAGAATAGATTTCGATAATTCAATGAGAAGACGAAGTTTATCAGAATTATGTGATATATTTGCTCAATGCATTTCGAACAATCTGATCACACATATATTTGTTAAGAACATTTATATATGAAAATTAAAAGGTCAACTAGACAGGTTAAGGGTAAGTCATAACAAAGGAAAAATATTAAAGTACACAAAAACAAATGTGGTTACCACTCTGGATAATAAATCAGTATTACCAGGGTAGGTTAAGTGTAAGGACAAATTGTTTTTGAACACATAAAGGGGGTTTCAATTTCCGTATAGTCAAGGCTTCAATAAACCTTAGTATACGCCCTTGAAGGCTTTTGTATAACACGACAAATGCTGGTTTGATGTCAGCCTTATGACCCGTCTCAATCAAATGTTTCTCAATGGAGGATGATGTCTGTCTATCCTGTGATCTTATTTGACCGTTGGAATCCATTTGTTCCTGCAACCATTTTGGTATGTGTTCACCCACCCTTAATTGCAAATCACGATTGCTCCTCCCTATGTACGTGTTTCCACACATACGTGTAAATTGATAGACGCAGTGGGATGTGACACAATCGCTTTCGTGCTGTTTGGGCTTTTGGTGAAACATATACCTTGTCTTTTAGATAATGACAAGTTGGGCTACATAAAACGTCTGGTTGATAGCTAATTTAAGTCTCCGTTTCAACATGTGTGATCAGATTGTTCGAAATGTATTGCGCAAATATATCACATAATTCTGATCAACTTCGTCTTCTCATTGCATTATCGAAATTTATCAAAGGGACTAATTGTTTTAAATCAAGAATAGGTTTAAATAACAGTTACCTCCATTTGTTCGTAGTATTAAGTAAATGAATCAATTCATTTTTGAAGTTTATTTTCAACCAAAGGATCAATGAAATCCATGGTTGACTGGGTAACTAGACAATCTTGATTTAAGACTCTTTGAAATTGCACACCGATGAAGTCACATCTGATCGAACTTGTGATTAATTGGCCCAGAAGAGAGTGTGGTACCACTTAAGACAAAGAATTAGAATTTGGTTGGTCAACCTTTTCAACTCTCGATAATCTGTAACTTTATAGTAAAAATATTATTGACTAATTTACAAAAAATACAGCATCATTTTACTCCTCTGAAGAATCTCAGGTTTTCTAATCTTGTTACACATTATTAAAAGTTAGAGCCTATAGTTTATGAGCTTAATAAATGTTATTCATGAAAAGTGTCACATTTACAAATGTTGTCATGACTCTTATTACTGATTAGGTTTCGTTTTAAATATATTAACTGATTCTTATGTTATTATTATTACTACGGACAGATATAAGTAGAATGCATCAATAATTGGAAGTAAGATTTTTACTGACAGATGAGGAACATGAGAAGAAGGGAAAGAAAAATGAAGTAGTCTGAGTAGTAACAGGAAAAAAAGAACGATAGAGCTTGTAAGAGGCAATTCAAGGAAGATGTGCAAACTGTGCATTCAGTGTATTGTTTTGCAAACTCAGTGTGTGATTATGCTAATTACACAAGATCAGTTTACTATACCCGAGTCTTCGTTCATTACGCTACTATATATTGTTACCAACCTTAAATAGTAAGTATTGCTGTCTCACAGAGTTGATGAAATCAAATGAAACGTATTACAAGTTGCCACAACTTAAATTTTGGACTACATGAAATTTAAAGGTCAGTTTGAAGATATTGAGGTCTATGTACTAATCATCAACTATAAATAACGATGAGATATTTATACTGGTGTCTAATATTTTCACTGTTCATGTATATTAAATAAGTTGACTATGATCTTCATCACTGCCATTTACTATATTAATATAAATATACCTAATAATTACTAGTGTGCATCTATCTTAATATCTAATATGATAATATATAATCAAAATTTGCAAGGATCTGTTTCGGGAGGAAATCACTGGTCATTTAAATAATGGACTATAGTTTCATACTCCAATTCGGCATCTTTGACTTAGGCAGCCTCTGAGAAACTCTTGTTCTTATACGACATGGTTTGGAATAAAGTCAAATATATGAAACTATATTTGATGGCAACAATACTTTGAAAGACATATGTGGAAGCAAAGTACTTGCTAATTCTTTTTTTTGCAATCATAATTTGTATCGTGGTAAAAAGGAATTAATATGGATCCATATTGATTCGTGCAGTTAACAAATCAAAGGTTGGCAAAGATAATTAATTGATCACCTTTATGATAAATTAACACTGAATAAACTAGTTGATCTTAAAAGAAAACTGATATGATGAAAAGAAAAGTCAATTTTCGATTGATTTACTCATTATGAGATTAGTTCAAGATTACCTCCGTTTTGATTCAGTGTAATAACTACTCAATGTAATATTTGTTTTCTTTTCTCGCGTGATATTTTATTCTGTATAATATGCGATATTCTTGTATTCGATTGACATGAACTATGCTCAAGTATATGGTGTGTTATAACTCTAAGTATTTTCCATATATATGATTACATTCTAATTATTAATCACAATGGGTGTACAATCAATATATAAATGAGTGTATTTTTGACAGTCGTTGTCGTGTTTTGGCGTTAATAAATCTTCACTTATACCAGTCTGTGTTCTGACTTTCGCATTGTGGGAATCGCGGAGGTCCCACGTTCCGAGAATAAGTGATAAGCGTTACCGACATAACAATCAATGACGTCCAGATATAACAAAAAACATTAAATGACAAGCTATAAAAGTAATTATATAGACCAATACTTTTAAAAAAAATTGTCTTTCTAATAATTTAGGGAACGCCTTAATAAAACGTTATTCTTTATTTAGTAATTGTTTCGTAATTAATTGAACTACTTGGTTAAAAAGTCTTACTGACTACTGATATAATAATAAAGGCATTTTTAAATTCATAAATTCAGTTCAATCTTAGTGACTTAATATTGTTCTCCTCTTTCTTTAATTCTATATGGTTGGATATAGTTAATAGGAACCCCTGAATCGTGGTGATACATAGCAACTTGACCGACAGAATTCATTTAGGACTGAAGGTTATACAACATTAGATTGAAATGTCAGGATGATTAAAAGTAGCCTTTATAATGAAGTAAATGAATTATGAAAACTACTTATTGATACTGCTTGTTTCCGAGTGACCACAATGATAAACAAGACCGATTCCGTTTTATGGAATAGTTTAACCAAACAAATCACTATATTCACCTATCCTTTACTATGTGAAAGTGAAAGCTGTTTGTATCTATTTCATATAAGATTAATCATATTTAATGAAGATAATCCATAAAACGTGAAAATATGTCAAAAAATGTTAATTTTTACCAGTTATAAAGTACTTCAAAGTAAATTTGTAACATTTCACCGTAATACAATTCTATGTGATTAAGAGTTCAAAAACCATAACTCGGAGTAAAATTAAATTATTTAAGTGTTTGGTGTTCTCTAATTTAACTCAGTTATAAAAGTACAGGGTGATACATGCATAGGCTAATGATAAAATTCAAATAAAAATTGGTAGAGAGGGTATGAACTTGTAATTCAATGGTTGAAATTCAAGGGATGGATTATTTGTAAAATCATTTGAACTTGAATCAGTAGATCACATGTTCCAAATACACCTTACTTATATTGGTTCGGACGGCCGTGTAGTATCATTAGTCCTCACAAACTATACTACTGAATGCCGAACTATCCAGTCAGTTCGTCAGTCAAACACAACACAGAATCTGGCACGTGTGTACATCTGTTCAAATAACCATACTTTAATCAACACAACAACATGAAATCTTCAGAGCAAATCTCATAGTAGTAGAAGTAATAACAGTATTAGTGAATGCTGAATATATCAAACTGTACTTGGCGCATGATTAACATTAAGCTGAAAGTTAAACGATTTAAGCTGTAAGCTATCTCTCCACCTTGATAAAATAACCCACTCTTATCAGGTAGGACATATTCGAATTTTTGGGTAGTAAGTTAGAATATCCACTAAACATCACAGATATCAATCTAATAAATATCTTTTATTTTTGTATCATAAATTTATGAATATTAGCGGTTGACCACTTTAGGAACGACAATCTGAAAACAAAATATGGTATTTTCTGTAAGGTTGTTTAAAGGAAGTCTGTTATCAATATTAATTCACTATTAGTTAGCTATCATAAAGTCTATCAATCCTACTGAACGTTATAAAGAATACATACTATGCAAATGTGGTAAATACACATCGATAAAATTATTTTTGTTTGAATTACTTATCGTTAACACAACAAAATGATAGTTGAAATATTTAGTGAAATCTCTAAGTAATAGATAGTACAACTGGTAAAACTTATCAGTGAAAACGTATTCTTTTACTGATTCTCTATTAAGTAGCAAAAATGTTACATTTGTAGATGCTAGTTAAAAAGTGTTATATCCGAGCGAAGATTAAATCACGAGTAACTTCTGAGACAATATTAATTGACTAATATTATCTATACATTCTTATGGTATAATTAGTCAATAATTAGATTATATATATTTATATTCCTCTTATTTTAAGCTTCATTTTGACCTATAATTTATTATTATACGATTTACTGTCCCTAAATTATGCTCAGTTTATTAACTACTGCCTCCCACGTCCACAGCCACTTTTTGGCTTTATAGTGTACAAATCTTATTTCCTATTTTATGGTGCGTTGCGGTCTGTTTGATTGATATATAAACCCAGTATGTACGAAATAAATGATTCGATTCGCATAGTGGAAGCTGATATTGGTGTTCTGGACTCAAGTGGACGGGCTAGGCGGACATAGGACCAATAAGGACTCTAGGCTGCCCATACCGGTGCTAAGATTGTATAAGTCGTATTTTAAATGGTGGATAAATCACGTGATAAAAAGCCGGACATAAACTTAACAAAAAGGGACGATAATTAGATTAATAAATAGTATTTTGGTACACTGAGAATCGGAAACTAATGTACAATACATATTAGATTTAATTCGTAATGAAAAAAAATCACCTAATACTATCGGTATATTAGTTCTGTTGTTCAAGTTCTCTAAACAATAACATGAGGTAATATCATGGATATTTTTCTTCAAAAATTGCATACTATTTAACTAGATTTTATTGTTATCATGGTTTTAGACAAGTGGTAGTTCAAAAATAACGGAAAGTCTATACAATTGCCTAATTAATGATTTTAATTAGATTCTATGGAGCAGAGTGTAAATAAATAAATGGTTATGACTATATTATATTCAGAAAACAGATTGTAGAAATTTATTGATCTAAGTGAATTAGAAAATATTGCTTGAAATCCTATTTCTCTAGTAATACATTATTATGAAAATTAATAAATACATATTGAAATTCATTGTTGTAAGCTCAATCAAATGGAAATACTTCATCAGTATAGGGTTGTGGAGATTATTAAGATTTTGATTGAGATCATGAACTGATTGATTTTAGACCACCAATGAAAACCAGGAAGTACTGGACGGCCATTTCATCCTATTGTGAAACTTTTCAGCAGTGCGCATTCACAATCTCGCTCGCGGGATTCCAACCCAAGGCTGGTTGAGGTTAGACATTAACATCGTTGGATGCCGACTCAGTGATCTAGAGGTTAAGCGTTCGCGCGCGAGACTGAAGACCCTGGGTTCGGATCCTGCGAGCGTAATTGTGGATGCGCGCTGTTGAGGAGTTTCACAATAGGATGAAACGGCGGTCCAGTACTTCAAGGTTTTCATTGGTGGTTTAACATCAATTAGTTCATTATCTCAATAGAAATACTTCATTATGAATCTTTGTATCGAATATGGTAAATCATGTATTGATTTCATTGTTACAGTCAGAAGATTGTAGCAACAATTAGTGTATATGATACAACTTTTTATATTCTCTACTAATTCAAGTGATTCTTCACGAGATAATGATCGTGATTTCTTTAATTTTTGTGAATTTTTTTAAAATCCAATACAAAAAGACCGACTCTTTTTGTAATATAAGAGCGAGAGAGATAGCTAAATCTGAAAAAGACTTGACGGAGCACGTAGATTCAAGTCTATTGGCTTTCAGATTTATTTATTTATTTATTTATTTACTTCCATTACTTTTCGTGGAGGAGCATAGGTTGCCCATCAGCACTCTCCATCCAACCCTATCCTGGGCAACTTTCATATTACCATCATAATAATCATAAAGATGATCTATTTGGAAAATAACTAATTATCGCAAAGAGGATAAAGTATGAATAATTAATTCCCTTTTTAAGACTAAGCTAATTATTAATTGATAGACTTGATACAATTTATTATTATCAACTTACTTTTGATTGATAGGCTTTCTTCTTCTTCTTCTTCTTCTTCTTCTTCATGTTAACTAATTCACAATTTAATTTCTTATTTAATAATTTTAAATCATTAAAATCAGTCATTTTTAAAATTCCCTTTTAAAACAATAAAATTTAGTATATCCAATAGAAAATTGATTTAGCGAATAATTATTATTCTTTTTACAGAATTTTAAAGGATAATTATAATTTAACCTTGACTAAATCAATAAATTCTGTAATTTGATTGGTTAATAAGTTAAGACTTATTACATGGTTAAATATGTATTTAGTAAAATAAATAATGATTTGATTAAAAATATTTAATTATAAGAGGTCAATTATAGGATAATTGGGAATCATTGGGATTGATTTTAAAAGTAGATGAATTATTCACTTGGTATTGTTTGGCTTGTATCTTCCCATTGAGGTTTAAGCTGCAATTGATCAGTCTGTTATTGGCATACTGTGCGTGTCTCGATGTTACCTTAATTCACAAGCTATTTGTAAGCAATGATGGATAGTGGCTAGCAGTGGAATCCAGGACGAAACGCGCTTTTCGTCCTGGATTCCACTGCTAGCCACTATCCATCATAGATGAATTATTGTATGAATGGGGTATATAATTCTATATATGATAAAGATCATTATGTTAATTACAAATATTGAAGATTTTTCAGAGATAATTCATTTCTTTATTAAAATAATGAATCATTTATGACTGTTCAATTATTTTGGATTGTTTAAAAAGAGCATTTGATGAAATTTGTTAAGTTCCATTTACTTACCACTATTTCTTTATCGTTTGTTCCATTTATTTGTGCATAAACGATACTTCAATGAGACTATAATTTATGGACGAATCAATCAGATTTACCATAACAGGTCTTAGATTTTGGCGCGAAATTCATTCATCCATTTGGCTAAATAAAGTCTTGACATTATAACTGATGTCAATTCGTGATAAAAATCCTAAATCTAATCTCTAACCCCAACTATCAACTGTAAATCATAATCCTTGTTCTTCAAACTGCTTTATATAACCCTCGTGGTTATGCATTACTGAAGAGTTCCGTACTAGGACGAAACGGCCATCCAGTGCTTCCAGGTTTGCCATGATGGTCTGGTTTTATTCAACTCATGAATTCAACTATTAAAATTACCACAAATCTCCATTCTGATATTAAGTATTTGTAGGACAATTTTGTAACACTGTTTTATATTTAATTGAAATAGTTCAATGTGGTGCGTTTTTTTAAATTTTTTTTAATATTGGAATTTCGGGATTGTAATCAGGACCAAGGTTCTGCATGATAACGTCTGGGTTCTAATTGTTGAACTAGGGTGTTTGTAATTCACTGTTCATGTCTCCATTGTAATAGGTTATGGTAGCAGGAAGAAACAGTGATATAATCACATGTTATAACTGTCGATAATGGGGCTAGTTTCGATTTAGTCTTGTTTACTTTTAGATCTGTTGTTGGTGAATGACAAATTTTTCATCTGAAGACCTACCATATTCCATGTATCGAGCCGTATCACTCTTCGTCCACTTATATCAAGTAGTCATAGCATCTCATTTGTTAAGTTATAATTCTATAGCTTTTGTGATCGTCGTATTTAAAAGGCAACATAAGTGACGTATGTGTTGGCAATCAGACAGTCATTGTTAGATGTTTTCCAGAATAAAAACAGCTAGTTTATAGTGATTCATTGAAATTTCCAACACCCCACAGAGCAGACGAAACAGAATTTCATTAGGAAACTACAAGGAGACTTAGAAAGTACTTTTGTTTGAAAATCAGTGTAATTTAATGTAATATACAATAATCAGCTGATTATTTATTGCTTGATATCATTACCTGAATCTAATGAAAACAACGACTTTTCATCTGTGTATTGGTAGATAACTAAGTAGTTACAATTTTGTGTATTTGTAATAGTTATGTATTTCACACATCGTATTTATGCCCCCAATTATCAGAGTCATTTTGTCTTTTAGAATCAGATTACAATAAGTTCATTCGTACATGCGTGGACGATTGGTGAACATAATATCAGTTGTATCACAAGTTAGGTGGTTTAAAAATCGTCAAGCTCTCCATATTTATTACGAAATTGTGGTGCTCACCAGGCATCTAAGAATGATGTAACTCCCCGAAATAAATGGAGTGTCCAAAAGAATTCACAAAATGCACTTTCTACTGTCATACTACCAGTCGATGCATACCATACATGAAGTATCACTTTATATTGGTTAGAAGGAAAATGTATAACTGCAAATGGATTCCTTTCGGGGTTCTTCGCAATTTTATTTATTCACCAACTAAATGAAGGATCTTAAAATTCATTATTTTCCATTCAAAATAAACAGTGAGTTTGATCATTATCTTATAAAACCCTTAGTTTCTACTAGGGTGCATGCTATACAAGATTGAGACATTATTCTACAATGCTACGCTTACTACTTTTGGTAGTGTAGTATTCTTCAAGTTAGATGATTTAAGTACGATGCTTTTATTATCATACTAAGCATCATAATGTCCAAAACGAAAACACTTTTTTGAGACGGGAATACCCCTCATCATTAGATTAATACTAATTACAATTAGTATATGGCATAATCTACCAGTAAACACTTATACAATGTCAGTCACTTACAATGGGCATGTTTCTGTAGATATATTAGTTTTTAATAAATCTAGTTATAAAGTATATGTTTTTTATCGAGCTTTTTGCTTGTCACATTTTACTTGTCTTATTGATTCAATCTATGTAATAAACGAGTGCATTGATGTGTGAGACGGACAACAAAGCCATTCAGTAGTAGGAGAATGATCAACTAGATGTTCCAGATTGTATAAATAGTCGATATCTGAAATTATCTTGAAACTTAAGTGAATGAAGATACCAATCTTTTTATAGGCTATAAGGAAATTACTACAGAAATAGTCATGAATTTGAAATCAAAGCCTTATGAATCCATTCACTTGAGTAACTGAAATAAACGGTGGCTAAGAAAACACAAGTTCACGAACTAAGGTCACAGAAAAATTCTGTCGTTCTGCGTAGTTGGATGGATGATTTAATAAAATCTCAACGGGTATTTCTAGAACACTTACATCCACTCTACCTTCTGCCCAGTAGATTTAGGTTTATTAATTGGAGTCAATAGGCAACCTGATCAAATACTTACTTAAATTGTTCGATTAAATTTTTCATGTGTTTGGTTAATCTATGTCTCTGTATATGATCGCTTGCATAATGCGGAACTACCCGAAATTTCGAAGTAAAATGCAGGTATATTAGACTGTAAAGCCGTCATTAATATGCAATAAGTCGTATATTCGAACTATATTCTGCATACAAAAGCTGTTCATTACCTAAAATTGGCATAAATCTCAAGCAATGTATAGACTTAGAGAATTCATAATGATTGCATAAATCTAACGATCACAAATCGTCCAGTTTTAATTGGTCACATGGTTACATCGACTTATCAACAATAGCTTCTTAAATTTATGAGTTCATAATTTAAATCCATTTACTTTCCTTTTGGAGGGCAGGAAGAATTTCATTACCTAATATTACTTTAATGTTTATTAATTTGCATAAATGTCTAATCACGCTATTTTCTTTGTTACACTAACACTATCTGAGAAACTTTGTAATTTATTGATTCGCTTTAGCTAATAGACGATATTAAATTCCTAAGGCTACTTTTAACTGAGATCATGAACCGATCAATTTTAAACTACCAATGAAAACCTGGAAGCACTGGACGATTGTTTCGTCCTAGTATGGAACTAGTGAGCAGTGTGCATCCACGATCCCACACGCAAAATTCAAAGCCAGGATATTTGGTCTCGCGCGCCAACACTTAACCTCTGGACCACTGAAGTCTAACTTCAACTACTCCACGATATTGTGCGACCGTCTTCTATTGCCTTCGGTAGGTAAATGCCCCGACACGGATTAGCCTTATTGGATGTGGTTTCTCATTAGAACTCCGAGAATTACCTCTCGAAGCTAGTAATTAGTGAGTACATGATTTTACCCAAGTTTGTCAATTAAACACAATTATATGATCTCAGAATTAAGTTTTTTTATTCAACAGTAGCTTTAGAAAAACTAAACTGTAAAATGAGGAGAAACAATTAGGAATAGACATTTCTAATTTTTCAGATGATCTTTTTATTTTTATATGTAAATAAGTAAAAAAAAAAATACTATTTACAAAAATTCCAAACATTCAAGAATGTCGTAAATTATTTTTTTCTATCAATTCCCGAATGGATCATGTATGGCACATACACAATCGAAATGATATTGCAAAGGGATTCCAGATCGAGTTTTTACATCCACTAATTGGTTACGACTATCACGTCTAATTAATCGTGCAAGCTATTCAAAAAGGAAGGAAATGGAAAAAATGATTAGACAGTTATTGATACTTTATAGATGTTTTGCTATACAACAATTCTCCTAAGCATTATTATTTACATCCAACGGTGAATTAGTAAGCGAAACACTTAGTTTTTAATTAGTAGGTTGTAAGTTCGAACTCCACTCCATTTGTTTTAGTTTGGGTCATCCGGTACTGTTAGTTGGTCTTATAATAAACAGAAACGATCAACGTCAAGTGGTATTTATGACTATGGAGATAATCATTTCTTACATGTAAGTTGTTTTAGAGTATTGACGTAGCAAAGTTTATGCTGATGATTAACAAGTGTACTTAGAATAATGGTTATCACTACACTGTTGATTAATTTAATGAAATACTGTAACAATGTTTATGATCATGATTAAATTGAGGAATTTCAGAATAGTTGTCATTTAAATGAATATGACTTTGTGATATGAAACAAGAAATACGCAATATGGATATTGGTAGACTTGCAAATAAACTTAGGCAATAAATAGCGTAGAGTAATAATCTATGATGTGTTTAACAAATTTAGACGGGTTACACGATAAAACAAAAGTGTGGACAGTGTTTATTGGGAGTGAGTTATTTACCTAGGCCAAGATCGCTTTCCTACAAGTCCCTAGCTGAGTTAGTATGGACACTAATACATTCTTGAACTGTAAGCATACTTATTCGAGTTTTGGTAACAATAGGACTGAAGATCACAAAATTTCGTAACCGAATTATCGTAAAACGTCCGTTAAAGTCAACAAATAATTTACTGAATTAAAGTCTTCTAAGATTTTCTAGTCTTGCTCTGGAAAGAAATACACAAGTATAGTCTAAAAGGACAGATGAGGTGTAGACATATACACTGATTTAGATATATGTTTGACAAAATATAATACTCACTAATAAACCTAATTCCTATGAAATATTCGTTATAGATTATAGACCTGTCATAATAATTGAACTCCTCTACGAAGTAAAATTTAGTGTGTTAGGTCTTAAAAGCACACTGTTGGTATGAAGCCTAGTGATATCATCTACATGCTAATCAGGAAGATTCGAAAGGAAGAACAAGTGCCGATGGACTGGAAGGAAGGACACCTCATCAAGATACCAAAGAAAGGAGATCTGAGCAAATGTGAAAACTACAGAAGCATTACACTACTGTCAGTATCAGGGAAAGTCTTTAACAGAGTGTTACTGAACCGGATGAAAGACGCAGTAGACGCCCAACTTTCAGATCGACAAGCTGAATTCCGTAGGGATCAGTCATGCACAGACCAAATTGCGACACTACAGATCACCGTCGAACAATCAATTGAGTGGAACTCATCACTATACATCAACTCCATTGATTATGAAAAGGCATTTGACAGTGTGGATAGGAGGACGTTATGGAAACTTCTTCGACACTACGGAGTTCCTGAGAAGATTGTCAATATTATCCGGAACTCATACGACGGACTACAATGCAAAGTCGTGCATGGAGGACAGCTGACAGATGCATTCTAAGTAAGGACCGGAGTCAGACAAGGCTGTTTAATCTCTCCCTTCCTCTTTCCTCTGGTGGTCGACTGGATTATGAGGACCTCCACTTTTCACTGGAAGTACGGAATACAGTGGAGAGGTTGAATGCAACTTCGCAGATGAACCGGCCCTTTTATCCTATACACACGAACAAATGCAGATGAAGACAACTAGTGTAGCAGCAGTCTCTGCATCAGTAGGCCTCAACATACACAAGAGAAAAGCGAAATCCTCAAATACAACACGGAGAACGCCAACACAATCACACTTGATGGAGAAGCTCTGGAAGATGTGAAATCCTTCACGTACTTGGGAAGTATCATCGATGAACAAGGAGGATCGGATGTAGACGTAAAGGCGAGGATTGGCAAAGCAAGGGTCGCATTAGTACAATTGAAGAACATATGGAACTCAAAACAACTGCCAACCAATGTCAACGTCACAATCTTCAATACGAACGTCAAAATAGTCCCACTGCATGAGGCTGAAACGTGGAGAACTGCTACAACCATCATCAAAGACGTTGGAAGTGGATAGGACATACATTACGCAAATCACCAAACTGCATCACGAGGCAAGCGCTAACATAGAATCCTGAAGGGAAACGGAAAAGAGAAAGGCCGAAGAACACACAATGTCAGGAATTAGAAGCAGACATGAATAGGATATAGCAGCTGGAGAGGATTGCCTAGGACAGAGTTGGATGAACAGTGCTGGTGGGCGGCCTATGCTCCTCCACGAGGGGCAACAGGCGTAAGTAAGTTTCTTAGTGGCGGATGGATAGTTAAAAAAATACAAAGTACTGGAAGGATTAAGAAATTGTTATAACAATACTATGTTACATTAAAATAGGATTTATTTCGGACTATTTGTAACATTTCTATTGTACCTGGTGAATAATGCACGGTTGCGAAAATTATAAATTTCATCGTCTAAGAATGGGCATTGAAATATATAATATTCAATCGAAGTGAAGATAGAACCAGTCAGCCACAAGATCTCAGCTTACCGGTTAGAAAATTGTGCTTGGGTAGACGGCCTATAGCAATAATTTATGGTAGCTTTGTATATTTAGTTTAACCAAGAGCAAAAATCAGATAACAATAACCGATAAACATTACATAATGAACGGATTTTCTACGCTAAATTATGAAAGATAAGTGATAAAAAGAATATGAAGAACACTACGTACCTGACCACTTCTTTCTCCGTTTACAATCATTAAAACTGAATTTATTTCATGCGGTATAATTGTTTGTAAATACTTTATAGGAAGACCTACAAAAAGCATCACATTGAAAAGTAATAAAATATGCTTTGTTTAAAAAAATACCTTCGATTATCTGACCAGATTCTGTTTTACAGCTGCATCGACTACCGTCGATAGAAATAATAATTAACTAGTTGTGAGAAAAAAAATACAATTAAATTTTATGAATATTGAAAGAATACCTTTTCTTTATTATATTTTCCACCACAATAATTTCGATCTAAACATCGAACAATTAATTTCGGTCTTAACCAAGATATACCACCAGATGGTCTATTTGGTTCACATCTACAGAAGCGGAAAGAAAACATCTATATATATAAAAAGAAGAAGAACTATATTTTTGACAATCTAAGAAAACACTAAATGATATAATTATGAATAAGCAACTGAGTCGCCAAATCTAAGTAGGTTCGTGCACTTGAGTTCAAGTTCTTTGACGACTAATGATAATAACCAGCTAATTAAACAACAGTAATCAGTTAATTAAGAACGATGTAATACCTGGTAAAAATGTATATCAGCCCAAGTCTCTAAATCTCATGTCACTACAGTAAAGGGAAGTTCATAAGATGCAAAATAAAAGCAGTCGAAATAATTGTATCGATGATTATTAAGTTTAGTTACTAATGAGTTAACAGTTATAATATTTCACAATATACAGCACAACCGCATCCCCCTATATGATTTTTATATTATTATTCTCACAGTCACTTTACGGTTGCTATAAGAAACGTACCTTCTAATAAAGAATTATCTTCAGCAAAGTGATATGTAGATTTCTAGTTGTACATTACAAAAAACGTCATTTAGATTATGTACGATTCACTAACTAAACAGAGGTTTGAGCATCATGCTATAATTTACATCAATTACGTATGAAATTAGTAATAATATGTAGATATTGATATTTAAGTAACCGGATAGGATCGCTGGAATGAGGTCAGAAAATGCTTTTAGATTTAACTAAAAATTAATCAAGATCTATGGAGTCATTAACTTCTGGATTGCGCCCTATTGATAGATGTAAGACCTCAGGTTGGGGCCATCGCTATTGTCGTAGACAATGGTTGGAGACATTGGGTGACACAGCTCAGAATTGATTGCGGTGGAGTAGACCAATTCACTGTCTTCTCAACGAATAAAACAATGGCAAGAAAATTGAGCAATAGAATAATAGCTATTCATAAGTAATATAATTATATATGTAAAATTGTGTCACGTAGAAAAAGTATTTTCCGATAACAGCTAACAACATATGCTTGACTTCCTCTCAAAATTATAAACCAAACTACTATTCACTTTCAGAATTAAAATTAGTGGGAACAATTATGATACAAGTGTTTAAATTTTTGATTGCCAGCTGTTTTTCGGTTAAATGTAAACCACTGATAGCGAATTTCAAATTTATTCCGTCAAAATCTGAATTCTTCAACTGGACAGCATTATCAGGAGCCCCTACATATGAGAAAAGTGCGGTTCAAAACCAAGCAAATGAACCTGTATTTCGTTACCGAGTTAAACTGAACTATTAATGAGTGATACATAAACCGCCATACAGTAAAACAGAAATTTTAAACAAGCATGAACTATGGGTTAGGCGTTCGCGCGCGAGACCTACGGTCCTGGGTTCGACTCTCACGAGTGGGATAGTGGATGATCAATGATGAGGAGTCCCATGCTATGAAGAAACGGTCTTTCAGCGCTCCCAGATAAGACCAGTTAGTGATTTCAAAGATATAAACTTATTTGGTTATTTCACACATGACGTTTCCCAACAGACCAATTAGTTCCTTGTGTGGTCAAGTGTTTTTTCCTCACCAACAACAACCCTCACTGTGGTTAAAACTTAAATGATCATAATATGACATCAAAAAATATACAAACTAACAAAATTAGTGGTTATGTAAAATGTAAATATTACTTTAGTGGTTTATCCTCTTTAGAGATATTCGATGTTTTACGAATAGAGTCACTATGTGTCGATTGTTCATATCTAGTCGATTTTGATCCCGGCGGGTCAGAGTCGGAATTATGATTAGATTTCAGTAATAACTGTTCTGCTTCGCGTGCTTTATATTCATCAACTTGATTTTGGTCTAGAATTGATATTATCAAGAAAGTATGTACGTTGAGCATCGTTTCATGTAAGAGGAGGTTGAATTATTCACATATTTGCAAAAAATAATCGATAAAGCAGGTCCAAATTTTGGAAATCAAAAATTTAAATTCAAAAATAGAAAGCAAAATGTATGATATATTCTAGTATAATTGTGCATATAAATCTATTAATTCACTGTATAACATCGATGGTATGTACTTTTGCTTCAAATCTTTGACCTTCACTATAGGGTTGTGGAGATAGTTGAGTTTTGATTGAGATCACGAACTGATCAGTGTTAAACCACCATTGAAAACCTGGAAGTACTAGTATGAGACCCCTAAGAAGTGCGCGTCCACGATCCCAAACGTGGGACTGGGTATGGGACCTTTGGTCTCGCGCAAACGCTGAACCGACATTCAACGGTGTTAATGTCTAGCTTCAATCAGTCCACGGTGTTGCGCGACAATCTTCGATTGTCTTCGGTAGGTGACTGCGTCACATCCGACATGGTTGAACTTCACTGGTCACAGCTTCTCACTAGAATAAAATGCCTGTTTAGTGCTTCCAGGTTATCAATGGTGGCCTAAAATTGATCGGTTTATGATCTCATATAAATCTTTGAGTTTATTGAAGCAATAAAAATAGATCTTATATACCTTTATCCAATCAATACAACAAATTGCCATAAGTTAAGCATTTCGTTCATTAATTTCTATTTCTTCATCATTCTATATGTCACAGAGGTAATCTCGATATATCATGGCTTTACTTCCTTTTTATAACCCACAAAAGTTATACACAGAGCTCTACTTTAACTCAATATTCATTCTAATTCAAGAATACATTTGAAATGAACTTCAGCATGCTTGGAATTCCAACAGCAATGAGATTAGCGACTTTAATGGTTAATGCAATTTCGTGGCCGAATACAAATTTATGCACTTAACTAAGGGTCTAGCGACTAAGTGAAAGTTTGAGAGCGGGATTTACACTAACAAGCTAGTGGCTGAAGGTTAAGTATTGTAACTAGCAAGTTAGTTTTTGAACAGAGGGCAACCACATATGAAATTATCAATACACAAGAGATTAGAGAAAATTTGTTGTAAATAATCAGATAGTATCACAGTACTTACTTACTTACTTACGCCTGTCACTCCAAATGGAGCATAGGCCGCCGACCAGCATTCTCCAACCCACTCTGTCCTGGACCTTCTTCTCTAGTTCCATCCAATTCTTGTTCATTTTTATCATGTCTATCTCCATTTCCCGGCGTAATGTGTTTTTTCATATTCCTCTTTTCCTTTGGCCTTTGAGGATTCCATGTGAGGGCTTGTCTTTTGATGCAGTTGGGTGCTTTCCTCAATGTGTGTCCTATCCACTTCGGGCGCTTCTTCCTGATTTCTTCCTCCAATGGGATCTGGTTTGATCTCTCCCCAAATGCCCTGGTACGGCCGAGAGTGAGGAAAGCCCGCTCTCCCTCTCGAAATGCTCTCACATGGTCCTGCGTATACAGATATTCCCAGGGAAGTCCTACTCACTGCCTCCTCGCAGCTAGGTGTTGTTTACGAAATTGAGAGGACAAAAAATTGTCCGACTCTTTAACCGGGTTGGTGGGTACGGAGGATCCACCTCCGGGAGTTGGAAAACCCTGATTCCAAACCAATGGTGCACGTGGGCTCTAGTATCCTAAGGAAAAAAGGTGTATAAACCAATCGTTGGTCACCGGCTACCATGGGACTGCATCTCCTTACGATGCTCCACTGCCTTGTGGATCAGACCTTCAGGTCGAAGGCTCGGGATGTGGCCCTCTAGGAAAACCACCTGCTTCGATTTGGGCACCCGGGCAGTATCACAGCCCTCACACATATCAAATGAGATCTGTGTGGCGCATATGTATTTGGTGCCTCCTTGTACCAATATCTATATGTTAAAATAAATAATCTCCCACAGTAGGTTGTTGCTAATAGTGTCCGACCAACGGATCCGAAGTATTTTGCATAGACAACTGTTAATAAACACCTGTTTCTTCTGGACGATGGCTTTCGTAGTTCTCCAGGTTTCCGCCCCATACAGTAGAACTTTCTTGACATTTGCATAGAAAATCCTGACCTTGGTGTTGGTTGACAGTTGGTTTGAGTTCCAGATGTTCTTCAGTTGTAAATATGTTGCCCTTGCTTTTCCGATCCGCGCTTTCACATCTGCATCAGATCCACCGTGTTCATCAATGATGCTGCCTAAATATGTAAAGGTTTTTACATCTTCCCAATCTTCTCCGTCAATCGTGATTAAATTGATAGTATCACAGTAGCAAATAGTTATGTGCAAAGCAGCTAAATAAATGAACACTTTAATGATGATTGCTTCACACTTTAACCTAATTTATTCAATGTGACGATGCATTTGTTTATATGATAATAATACAGTACACTTTCAAAAGATTCCACCAATTTTAAACCTACTGGATAAATCAGTAGTGTTAAGATTTTCACATGAAATCTAATAGACTGTAAAATGTTGATACTTTTAGAATATTCATAAGTTTAATTATGTGAGAAGTTATGGGTGATGGTAGATATTTACACGAGAAATAAGGGTTTATAAATAAATCACAAACAAGTACTGGTTTTATTGGAATGACACAGTCAGGAAATATATGAAACAGGATAGTTGAAATACATAGATGGATCAAAAATACAAACTTACTTATACAATTTGAGTACGCAGCATATTCTTTGATAGGAACCAAACGGACAGTATGTTGAAGTACCGTGACTGCTTCTTTCGAAACTTTTAATCTAATAATCACACGACCAGTGTCTCCATCTAGCCCTTCTAACTAGACATTTAGGGAGAAATGGAAATATTCTCTTAAAAGACAGAAAATAGATTTTCAAGATATTAGAATACAAAAGGTTCCCTCTAATAATAATTATATTCGTCTTAAATGAACGATCTCGTGACAAGTAATATCTGATATCTTTACATAGTTTGTCCTAGACCAAATAACTGACAAATATGATCATCCTTTAAGGAAATTTTACATAAATTAAAAATAGGTTGTTTCACCTTAACGGAAAAACCTTGACTACTAATCGTCACAACCTCTGGAAAGACACGATTATAAGTACAATTAACTTCCTGAAAAGTATATTCAAAGACATCAAATTGAAGAAAACTATGGTGAGAAAGGAAAAAAAGCTTTTTAAAATTTCAAGTGGTTAAACTTAGGAAATCTAGTCTAGAACAAAATAAGGATTTATAAGAATGGTGTGAGTGATTTTTACCTACTTATATGTTGGTCAGTAAGACTTATACAACACATTTCATAGAGGAGCGTGAAAATAAAGGTAATCTCGAGTATGGTAAAGGCACGGTAGTGGCTATTGTTATTCGCCAAAAATATGGAACACATTCTTTTAAGGGCTCTGAAGAGGAAACTGGATTAGAAGTGGTTTTGAAGACCTAGTAGCGTGATCACAACTCCAAAAGAAAAACTGTGTTGAGACCGGTCACATATAGCTGTTTTGTGAGTAGTTTTAGGTATGTTACCTCCGCACCTTCGTTTAAGATGGCAATTATAATAGGTGTAGTGATCAGCAAAGTATTGGTACTTTTATTTAAACTGCGGTATCTTTAGGAAGAAAAATAGTGCTATGGGCAAGCAAAAATGTTTGTCCATTGATGTGAGTTTTACTCGGGCATTTTGCATCTGAAAATACACTTTATTAAATATAAATGTGACGTTAAATTTCCTGAGAATGACTTTGTTCCCTTTTAATTACTGAAGTGAAAAAGATATAGACAACTTAATGTCTGAGATTGCTGTTCACTAATTCAAATAATGTCATACATCGATCATGGTGAATAGAAAACGCAACAGTAGAAAAAGCAAGAATATAAGCAATGACATCTATACTGATGAATAAAATACAAGGAAAGGATAAAAGAAAGAAGTTAGAACCCGGATTAAGAAGTTCCAGACATAATAAAAATGTACTGAATGCACGTGTACTCCAAAGGTTGATTCTAAGCCATCAATTCTAACTATTGTGAGTAACTTATCCAGGAAGTGTATGTGGCTCAGACAAACAGCCAGACTTTAAGTATTAGTTTGGCTGGTTACCTTGAAGCTTCTTAAATTATACTCCCACTTAACGTAAAACAACAAACCGACGTAAGTGGTAGTGTTTTCCGAGGATATGTTTACGTAGTTTTTCAGTTACTTTGAAAACTTGAGATTTTCCAACGTCGGTACTTTTTTCAATCTAGCTAACATATTACCAGAAAAATGAAACTACATAAAGTCCTGCGTGACTTTAAATTCTATTCGGTAATTTTACATCATTAAAGATGTATGCACCAATATTGATTTCAATGAATTTAAAAATCTATAAAACTGAGGTTCAAATAAATTTACCAGCTCATATTTTATCACTCAAATAGCAGAAAATGTAAATGGAAAAAATGTACGGAAGAAAATAAACTTTCGAAATATCAAAGCCCATCACAAACTAATTTGTACTTTAGGTATCCATACAAATAAACGAACGAAACTATGTGGAATCAAATATAAAAACAAATCACTCAAGCTAGCGTAAACTACAACAGCATGAACAGAGTGAATGAGCAAAATAGAAAACCAAAACAATAATTGACAGGAAACCAACAAGGGACGGACAAGTATGTAGTAACAAGAAGTCTGTGACTTACGAATTTAGACACTAATATATAACCGCCTTTTTGAGTGGTTTGGCCATGTCTACAAGAGGAACCAATAATTACTAACTTCCAAAATCTAGAGAACCTGAACCACAAAGACAGTATCTGCGACGGGTAGCTAGCTAGGGGGTTTGACCTTTAGGGAATCATAGAGTATATCTATAATAAATTCGAACTGAAATGGTGATCCAATATTCCTGATAGACAATGAGTGAAAGCGTGTTGAGTGATAAATCTTCATAACCTCTTGTAAAATAATAAGAATTAGGACGGGAAGTGCTTACTCTAAGCATGGTAAATCATATCCCATCATTTTCGAATGAAACCTATACAGTATACTTATTTAAACACATACAAATTGGTACAAGGGGGCACCAAATACATGTGCGCCACACAATTACAATGAGGGGGGTAACAGTTATCATTGATTTGTGTGAGGGCTGTGATACTGCCCGGGTGCCCAAATCGAAGCAGGTGGTTTTCCTAGAGGGCCACATCCCGAGCCTTCGACCTGAAGGTCTGATCCACAAGGCAGTGGAGCATCGTAAGGAGATGCAGTCCCATGGTAGCCGGTGACCAACGATTGGTTTATACACCTTTTTTCCTTAGGATACTAGAGCCCACGTGCACCATTGGTTTGGAATCAGGGTTTTCCAACTCCCGGAGGTGGATCCTCCGTACCCACCAACCCGGTTAAAGAGTCGGACAATTTTTTGTCCTCTCAATTTCGTAAACAACACCTAGCTGCGAGGAGGCAGTGAGTAGGACTTCCCTGGGAATATCTGTATACGCAGGACCATGTGAGAGCATTTCGAGAGGGAGAGCGGGCTTTCTTCACCCTCGGCCGCACCAGGGTATTTAGGGGCCATTAAGATTGTAAGTAATCATGATACATGCCCGTTACAGGTTAAAACTGAAACATTGACTGCTCTACAAATAAGATGACTGAAGGGTTGAAAATGTGTTTAGGCTTTCATAATCCGATACTCAAGTCGTGAATTATGACTGATAACATTTTGTGAGTGTCCTTTACATCAATCACGCTGAAGTAGATGTATAGAGGGACGCAACAAGTGAGTATTTATGTGTGCTACAATTATAAGATTTTACAAAACTGTTAAGTCACTTGAAAAGTTTGAGATTCCCGCTTGGAATCTAACTACAGTTTCAAGTGGACAAAGGATGGCTACTGATTCTTGAAGACTGAAAGCTGAGTTATTTAAGTACATCAAAATGAACGCAAAATAAGATTGATAACTACACTTAGATCCTGCTCGGAGATTTATGGCATTGCGTAAGGTGGAAAATACCATTGTATCGATGGAGCTATTCTCATTATTATTAAAAGATATAGCCGAAATTAGCTACACAAGTTTTTCATTTTTAGTTATAATTTTTACAAGAATCAACTAAACTTACCCACTGTGCACAATGCTGTTACACCGTGCTCTGAGATGTTGCCTAGTTTACGACTTACAACTACTTATTCAAAAGTACAACTACTAAAGTGGACTTATGTAACTGAGATTCAGTATGTAAAAACCAGTTATCTGACGAAATAACATAAATCAGAAACATTTTTTTCACTAACCGTGCCATAAAGACCCTTGTTTTTTCCTAATACGATCTGACAACGCGCTCCGGGGTCCCATGTTAGTTTTTCTATTTTAGATTTCAGTAATTCTTGTTTAGCATCTTGAACTGCAGTTGGGTCTGCGCCTAGCCCGAGTCCCTTTGGTCTCTGAGGTAGTAAAACCTCTCTATGAGGTAATATACTTAGAAACAAAAAATACCTTTTAGAGCTATCAAGAGATTTTGGATCAAAACCCATTCCAGCCAAGAGAGCTACACCAAACTTTTCAATAGGGATAGCATCATAGTTTGCATTCTCAGTCTAATTGGTGGTAAAAGTATTAAAGGATCATACTTCCTCGGTGGTTTCAGAACTATTGGCAGATATTTTAAGATCGAAATTTACATGAACATTTTGTGAATCACTTGAAAATGCTTGGCTCTCTAGATATTTAAAAGTACTGGGAAACAATAAAATACCTTCTTTAATTTCTTGCAACGCCTGAAGCGTAAGGGGGTCTAAGGACTCAGCTGGCAAGAAATTCTTTCTCATCCGCTCCTGGAAGATGTTTTTACTACGCTTTAATGGTATGACAAGTTGCTCTTCTTTTTTTGCAGTTGAACAACTAAAGTGATAAATTAACAACACACATATACATGCATTATTTTATCTTCAATTGATGTGATGAATTCCTTTTTCTCTTCAATAGTAACTTCGCCATTATTTGCATCCAAAGATGTAACTTTAGGATTATAAACTAGTTGCTTTTTCCGCTGAAGAAATGAGAAGGCAAGCTTGGGCTTCAAGTCACTCATATTACCCGCCAAGGACATCTGCAAATTGAAACACTAGGTCTTATTATAAACCAGTAACGATTGTTTAATGTTAGGAAGCGGTTCGAGGTCTTTATGAGCATGCAGTTAAACTAACTTCACTACCTGGTTCTGATATTTCAAGGGAAATCATCGGATATTTGGGAGTTAGTTTACTTTCAGTTTGGAAAGGTTGTGGTTAGTCATGTAGATATGAACTTACAGTTGGCCACAGATATCAAGAAACCGGTTCTCAGTTTGTGACTATTGTGAGGGTGTCCATGCGTATTGCCAGTCCTACAGGATCAGAAGAACAAGTACATGTCAAATGCAAAATTCTTAATTTGCTGGCTACTTCAGCATCTCAAACCTGATAAGTCCAGTGGTCCCGATGATATTCATCCTAGGATTATGAAAGCCATATCAGACGAAATTGCTGAACCATCAGCGATACTATTCGACATGTCTCTGAGACAGTCCAGACTTCCTAGAGACCGGAAAGACGCCATAATAAGTCCGGTGTATAAGGCTGGGAGTGGGGATTTAGTTAGTAACTATAGACCCGTTAGCTTAACCAGTGCAGTTGTGAAACTGATGGAGAAAATCATTCGGATAGCTGTTATAAACTATGTTGAAGTGCAAAATCTTTTCTCCAGGGCACAACATGGTTTTCGGAAAGGCCTATCTTGCTTGACAAATCTCATTGCACGAGAAGAGTGGGCTGCGGCAAAGGATCGGAATGCTCCTGTGGATGTAATTTTCATAGATCTAAGTAAAGCCTTTGATAAGGTTTCACACTCTGGTCTTAAATTCAAACTGAAAAGTTTTGGAATCCATAACACAGTCGTCGATTGGATAAGTAACTTTCTCCATGACAGGAGACAAAGGGTAAGGGTTAATGGGGCTCTCTCCTCGTGGGTACCTGTAAAAAGTGGGGTTCCCCAAGACACAATCCTAGGTCCTCTTCTCTTTTTACTTTATGCAAATGAATTGCCAACTGTAGCAAAATCATCCGTTCTACTCTTCGCTGATGACATAATGATTTGGAGACCCATACATAGTATGTCGGATAGAATAGTATTACAGGACGATCTTAGCTCATTGGTTGCATGGTTAGACAGGTGGTCACTAGAAGTAAATCCTAATAAGAGTGTAGTGATGCACTTAAATAACTCTAATGAATCGTATGACTATACACTACGTGGATTCGTGCTACCCAAAGCAAGACACTATAAAGACTTAGGAGTTATATTAAGCAATGATCTCAAAACGACTAGTCACTGTAACGCTGCTGCTGCAAAAGGCTATAGGGTATTATGGTCAATTCGTAGGTCTTTTCAGTATTTAGATGATGAAATGTTTGGATTACTATACCCGATTTATGTGCGACCACATTTAGAATACGGGATTCAAGCAGCGAGTCCTTGTTTCAAATATGAAGCAGATATGCTGGAAAGAGTCCAACGACGAGCTACTAAGATGGTACAAGGTCTATCTGGCCTATCTTATGAAGACAGACTGAGACACCTTAACTTATTTCCGTTATCTTACCGTAGAGTACGGGGTGATCTAATATTGGCTTATCGTATACTGAACGATGACCTTGGTATTAACATGTCTTATCTTTTGCTTCCGTCTAGAACCGATCATTTGAGAGGACATTAGAAGAAAGTTCAAAAACCGAGATCAAACCGTTTACATCTGGAGTTCCGTTTCTCACACCAAGTAGTGAATTACTGGAATTCTCTACCGGAACACATAATATCAGCACCGTCTGTTAATATATTCAAAACGAGATTGGACCTCCACAGTATTACGAACTGCAAGGATTAATATAGGTCGACAGACCTCCTATCCTTATTACTGAACACTGAAGACTGAAGACGATTACCTCATCAACTTTACCTTTACTTGGGAGACTTAGCGAACTGTGAGGTGAAAAAACTGATTGTATTTCTTGAAATGAAATATCTAAGTATATGGAGAGATATGAAGTGCGGATAGCGCGTAACCCAATATGGAATCTTGTCTACCTCTTGTACTCAAGTGATGCAACCTGCTTAACATCGGCTGCATTACGTCCAGTGATGCCAAAAAAGAATGGAAAGTCTGATCAGTATTCTTATGGGGAAGCACGGTAATAAGAAAATCTTCGCTAGGCATAGTATAGTTCTAGACCACATATCATCAACCATTCTTTAGCATGGGGCAGCTGAATGAGCTATTAGGACTAGAAAGTAGTAGAGAGCACTCTGTTTTCTTTCTACTTCTCTAAGACGCCCGACGTCACATCAAGCACAGTTCTCACAGTGAGGATATGATAGTTTAGTTTTACTAACCTACAAAAGCTTTGGCTTGAAACTAGCTTGAGGCCTGAGTATCCTCTATCAGATTCAGCTGAATATTCAAAAACTATAAGGCTTCAACATTTGCGAATCTGTATGAGCTAGACCCAGTCGTTATCATACCTTTATTTTAGCAAAAGATCTTTCAGATGTTCACAATCCACCTTGCTGTGTTGACGTTCAACTATGCAGATCAATTCAATTTAGTGGAAAACTCATAAAAAGTTACTAAAGGACCAAACATCGTTTGGTAGATTGCCTAAACTTAGACCCACCCAAACGGCGCGTCATGTGTTTCAACACAAACTCAGCACAATTGAAAATGTATGTTCTTTGCATTGTTCCAGATTTACCTAAATTTACTACTAGCAAAAAGACTGGAAAAAATGTTGATCATTTAGAAGGCGTGGCTAAGACCTGTTTTACACTCTATGTCCTTCACAGAGAGCTTGCATTTCTCGTCTCTCAACTGCTATTCATACTTACGTACTTACGCCTGTTACTCCTCGTGAAGGAGCATGTGCTGCTGACCAGCATTCGCCATCCAACCCCGTACTGAGCAATCCTTTCGAGCTCCTTCCAGTTGTTATTCATCCTTTTCATATCTGCTTCTATTTCCCGAAGCAATGTGTTCTTTGGCCTTCCTCTTTTCCGCTTCCCTTCAGGATTCCAAGTTAGGGCTTGTCTCGTGATGCAGTTTGACGATTTGCGTAATGTATGTCCTATCCACCTCAGACGTCTTTTCCTAATTTCTTCTTCAGCTGGAAACTGATTTGTTCTCTCCCACAAAAGGCCGTTGCTGATGGTATCCGGTCAATGGATGTTGAGTATCTTGCGAAGACAGCTATTTATAAATACTTGTACCTTCTTGATGGTGGTTGTTGTAGTTCTCCAAGTTTCAGCTCCGTACAGTAGAACTGCCTTGACGTTGGTATTGAAGATTCTCACTTTGATATTGGTTGACAGTTGTTTTGAGTTCCATATGTTCTTCAATTGTAGGAATGCTACCCTTGCTTTGCCAATCCTCGCCTTTACGTCTGCATCTGAGCCTCCTTGTTCATCGATGATGTTTCCCAGGTATGTGAAGGATTCTACATCTTCCAGAGTTTCGCCATCAAGAGTGATTGGATTACTGTTCTCCGCTTTGAATTTGAGGACCTTGGTTTTCCCTTTGTGTATGTTGAGGCCTACTGATGCAGAGACTGCTGCTACACTAGTTGTCTTCATTTGCATTTGTTCGTGTGTATAGGATAAAAGAGCCAGTTCATCTGCGAAGTCCAGTTCGTATAGTTGCATTCAACCTGTCCACTATATTCCGTACTTCCAGTGAAAAGTGGTGGTCCTCATAATCCAGTCAACCACCAGAAGAAAGAGGAAGGGCGAGATTAAGCAGCCTTGTCTGACTCCGACCCTTGCTTGGAATGCGTCTGTCAGTTGTCCTACATGCACTACTTTGCATTGTATTCCGTCGCATAAGTCCGGATAATGCTGACAGTTTTCTCAGGAACTCTATAGTGCCGAAGAAGTTTCCATAACGTTCTCTTATCTACACTGTCAAATGCCTTTTCATAACCAATGAAGTTGATATACAGTGACGAGTTCCACTCAATTGATTGTTCGACGGTGATCCGTAGTGTCGCGATTTGGTCTGTGCACGACCGATACTTGCAGAATCCATTATGTTACTCTGGAATTCGAACACTTTTACTGGGTCCTTCATCTTGTTGAGCAACACTCTGTTGAAGACTTTCCCTGATACTGACAGTAGTGTGATGCATCTATAGTTCTACTCAGATCCCCTTTCTTTGGTATCTTGATGAGGTGGCCTACTTTCCAGTCAGTTGACACTTGTTTTTCCTCCCGAATTTTCTTGATTGGCATGTGGAGCGCTTTCTTAGTTACTTCTATGTTTGACTTCTGTGTTTCAGCAGGTGTATTGTCTGGTTTTTCTGCTTTCCCGCTCTTGGTTTTTCTGATGGCCATCCTGATTTCTTCGGTCGTTGGTGGAGTGACATCTATAGGACGGTCTGTGTGTGCTGCTTTGATGTAGCTTTGTGTATGTGTTTGTATGGGAATATTGTGCTTCCTATGACCAATTTGTTGAATGCACACAGATTTGCAAATCTTTCCCCATCTTCGTTTCTCTCTCCCAGTTTATTTCGTCCCATGATATCTTCATATCCGATGTTGTCTATTCCGACTTTGGCGTTTAGATCTCCCATCAGAATGGTGAGGTCCTTTCTTGGGTACTTCTCTATGATTGATTGCAGCCTCTCATAGAAGTGATCTTTAATGTCGTCGTTACTATCATTGGTGGGTGCATAACATTGGATAATATTCATTGTGATCTCCTCCTCCTTTGTTTTGAATGATGCTTTGATGATTCTGGATCCGTGAGATTCCCATCCTACAAGTGCATTTCGTGCTACTTTGGACAGCATTAGAGCGACTCCCTGAGTGTGTGGAGCATTTTCCTCTTCGTGACCGGAGTATAGCAGCATCTCTCCCGTAGCTAGCCTTTTCCGTCCAGCTTGGGTTCAGTGGGTTTCGCTGATTCCCAGTACTACCAAGTTGTATCTCCTCATTTCCGTTGCTATTTGACTGGTCTTCCCGGTTTCCCACATTGTTCGGACGTTCCATGTACCTATAAAAATTTTTGCTCTGGTTGTTAGAAGGGGCATCGGCCTCGTGGCTTCCGAAGGAACTCGGCTTCCATCATGAGGCGTCATAGTTCTTCTAAATGAAGACCTTCTAACTCCCAGGGCAGAGTTAAAATGGTTTGAATTATTTTTTTCTGGTAAGCGTTGTTGTAGCGAGTTAGTTTTCTACGGGATGGGGACGATAACCCCATGCCCAACCGTCCTCCTTCACCCGGGCTTGGGACCAGCAGTAACTCATGAGGAGCTACAGAAGGAGTTAACTGATATTCATACTATTTAAAAAGTTCCGGCATACTAGCATTGTAAGCTAAATTACTGTGTAGGTGTAATTTCGAAAAATATCACAGAAATTCTGCGCACAACAAAATGTGTGATAGACATAGAGCACTAGTACTCACGAAAACTAGCTTCCACCATTGTGTCTGTTCTCGGTTAGCTACAGAGGAGTTAGGGGAAATCTAACAACGGTCTTTAGCATATTACTTAAGCTTTTATAAAGTACAACCACTACAGACTTGGTCCTTGATGAGCAAGTACCTGTGTGAGATTTTAGAATTATGGTCTAATCCGATATTAGTATTATTCTAATAATAGACCTGACCCTAAAATTGTAGATATGTCATGATATGAAAACTTAGTCTACAAGATCCTACGTGAAAGTCACATCATTGTGTATTCTGACTCGTCGTATCGCAACAATCCCTGATATGACGTTTGGTGTTTGTAAAGAACACATTTAGGCTAGAGATAAAACAATATATTTGATGTGAGTAAAGACAAGTTATACAGAATGACCACGTCTGCAAGGTTGAACCATGTCATCTCACTGAATGAATGTTCTCACGTTCTCCACTATTAACCTTGTCTTCGTGTCAATTGTTGAATGTAAGTCTTTTCAGTAATTATATGCTTGGCTTCAGATGTAGTGTGGTTAAGGTTCAACGCCACTACAAGATTATGCTTTTCATGTCACGCATCAAAGTCACAGAAAACACTCTCCAACTTGACGTACCGACAAACCTTAGGGTACACCATCTCACTCAAATTCTGAGCAAGCGTGTAAAAGTTCAAGAACTGGCCTCCGCCAGTTTGAGAGGTTAGCGATATCAAATGACAAGGTAAAATTAAGTTCATTTAGTTTTGAAGCCCAGACATATGCACAACGAATTTATACGCTACCCATATAAGAAGGGATTTTCAACAGAGTGATACTAAAGTTTACACGTTGTTAAACGTTCATTTATTAGTCAACATCTGGAGTCTCACAATAAATTGTGAGATTGTTGTCTAGGTCGGTACTAAATGCATTTATCCTTGACATAAGAATAGTGGATATAATCCCCAAATTGTAGGTTGGCCATGATAAGGCTATCCAGTCAATAAGATCATACATGGAAGTCACGTCACCTTCTCTACCGACCCCCGTTATTATGCCATTTGGCGATATGCTGTTTAGGACCACTGAAGAACATAATTAGGCTGGGTATTGAACATAAAGTGACCACGTCTACACGGTTGAGCCATATCACACCGACTGAGTTGTTAGACTTTGCTATCTCGAACCCTCTCCAATTGTTAGATGCTGAATATAAATCTTGTCATCGTATGTTTGGCTTCAATAATCGTGTGGAAGTGGACGAATACCACAACAAACCATTCAAAGACCACTTCTCGTTCTTGATTGCATAGATGATCTTTCAAAAGATAAGTTCACTGACATTCGTTCATGCTTCCGGCATTAAAAACTGCAGGTTAATGGAATGTTAGGGGGACAAATTTCAACTCTAAAAAGATTTTGCGACACTGAGGATATGAACGGAGAACGATCTATTTAAATTTCACGTTATGACCAACCAGTCTCTAATAGCAGAAGCAACATACATTCCCTGAAGTAACCCTCTTAAAACTGTCTCTACAGAGCGTCCAGAAAGAGTTGGAATGACATAATAAATAAAAAAATGAAAAATAAAAAAGGGGTAAT